>NC_142649.1:27437500-27740530 GCF_055504915.1 Nelumbo nucifera
TCTTTAAAAGATATTTGTCATGTTCCTTTTATTTGCAAAAACTTACTTTCTGTTAGTCGATTTACAAAAGATAATGATTTATTTTTTGAGTTTCACTATGGTTGCTGCTATGTGAAGGATTATACGGGGAGAATCCTGCTCCGAGGGGCCAGTAGAGATGGATTACACAGCTTTTCTACTTCAGCCACAATCACTCCCAAAGCTCTTGTTGAAGAGCATACTTTACTTCATGGTTGGCATCTTCATCTTGGTCATGCAGCTATGCACAATGGCAAGTTATTTCAAAATTTGGTTTTCTGTTTACTAGATCTAGTGTTAATGAGTCAATTTGTGAGTCCTTTCAAATGGGCAAGAGTCATAGAATGCCCTTGAAGTCATCTAGTTCTTAGTTGAAGCGCCCATTAGATTAAATTTTCTCAGATGTATGGGGACTTGCTCCTATTAAGTCAAATAATGGATTTTCTTATTATGTTATCTTTATGGATGATTTTTCAAAATTTTCTTGGGTGTATCCTATGGCTCAAAAATCAAATGTTTTTGATTTATTTATTAAATTCAAGAGGCATGTAGAGGTTCTGTTTAATGCAAAAATCAAAGTCTTTCAGTCAGATTGGGGTGGAGAATATTGTTCCCTCTCCCATTACTTAGACTCTCAAGGAATCACGCATCGATTGGCATGCCCTCATACACATGAACAGAATGGATCAGTTGAACGGAAGCACAGACACATGGTTGAATCTACTTTATCTCTATTGTACTCCTCCAAACTCCCCTTCTCCTTCTAGGTTGATGCAGTTGAAACTGCAGTCTTTCTGATAAATCGACTGCCAACAGAGGTACTGAATGGTATGTCCCCTCATGAGAAAATTTTTCAGTCATCTCCTGATTACTCTCTGCTGCGCTGTTTTGGTTGTGCCTACTATCCTTTTCTACGGCCCTACAACAAGAATAAATTTCAGCTTCAATCTCTTCAGTGCATTTTTATTGGTTACAGAACCTCCCACAAAGGGTATCATTGTTTGCATGTTCCTTCAGGGCGTATCTTCATAGCTCGCCAAGTTGTATTTGATGAGACTTTATTTTTGGGAATTGCTGAAGCACCCACTTGTGCATCTCCCACTTCTATGGGAACCTTCATTTCAGCACTAGCTCCTCTACAATCTGAAACCCAAGACAGTTGCCTTCGTCCCAGGTTCCACCTTCACCTGCATCTAGCTCCAGTTCGGCGACCACTTCTCTAGCTTCAGGACCATCGGATCAGACTTCTTCTAATCGGCTACAAAGGTATCGTAGGATTCAAAATTTGTTGGATTCTACAGCTCCAATCTCACAACCGGTATGCACTCACTCCATGCGTACCCGATCCATGGATGGGACCCTCCCTCGGTCTCAGCTTGCGACAAGGTATCCAATCCCTTCTGCTCTTCTTATTCTCCTCCATGAGCAAGAACCTAAAAATTTTAATCGAGTTGCAAAATCGCCAAACTGGCATATGGCTATGCAAAAGGAATATCAAGCCCTCATTAAAAATGACACTTGGAACTTAGTTCCATATGATCCGTCCATGAACATCGTTGGAACTAAGTGGATCTATAAAATAAAGAAGAAGGCCGATGGAACCATTGATCGCTACAAAGCCCGGCTGGTCACCCAAGGTTTTAATCAAGTTTTGGGTCTTAATTATTTTGATACTTTTTGTCCGATTGTCAAACCAATAACCGTACAGACAATACTCCCCATTGCTCTTGTGCAAAATTGACCAGTCCATCAATTGGATATCGACAACGCCTTCCTTCATGGCATCCTTGACGAAAATATCTATGTGCATCAACCAAAAGGATTTGTTTATCCCAGATATCCGAACAATGTTTGTAAATTGAAAAAGGCTCTCTAGGGCCTCAAACAAGCACCCTGAGCCTGGTATTCATGTTTAAGCTCCGCTTTTAAACAAATGGGATTCCGCAACTCTACCACCGAAGGACTTAGGCTCCCTTCATTATTTTCTAGGGGTTGAAGTTAGTCGCACCTCTTGTAGTTTGTTCCCCTCATAGCAACGCTATATCCTGGATTTGTTACATCGGACCAATCTGGAAGGGGCCAAAATGACAAGCTCGCCTATGACTACATCTAGTTGCCTCTCAAAGGACTCAAGAGATCCCTTTCCTAATCCTTCGGAGTACCGCAGCATTGTTGGAGCTCTACAATATGTCACCATCACTCGCCCTGATATCTCCTTTGCAGTTAATAAAGTTTGTCAGTTTCTTCACTCTTCCACTAATGAACATTGGACAACCATAAAGCGAATACTTCGCTATCTCAAGGGAACTATCACTCACAGGCTTCACTTTCAGGGTTCCTCCTCACGGCAATTGGTTGCTTACACCGATGCTGACTGGGCTAGCTGTCTTGATGACCGACGCTCTACCGAAAGTTATGCAATTTACCTTGGTTCCAATCTTATTTCTTGGAGCTCCAAGAAGCAACACACCATTGCTCGCTCCAACACCAAATCTGAGTTCAGGTCTCTCGCCAACACAGTAACAAAGTTGTTATGGATTCAGTCTCTGCTACAAGACATTGGCTTTCTAGTTCCTCCACCCATTCTCTGGTGCGATAATATGGGTGCTACCCACTTGGCAGCCAACCCTATTTTTCACACTCGGACCAAGCATGTAGAGGTGGACTTCCATTTCCTTCGAGATCTTGTCACTCAGAAGAAACTTCAGATTCGGTATGTTCCTACAGCAGATCAGATAGCAGATATCTTCACCAAACCACTCTCTACAGCATGGTTTGCTTCTCTTCAGGCCAAGGTTCTTGTCACCCCGTTCAGCTTGTTGGGGGATAATAACGTAGACGTCCATGGGCCCATGCATGGCCCATGCACGACTACGTAAGTCTCCAAGCCTATCAAGTAAAACCGAATCCATTGGGGCTCTTGTAGATAACTAACTAGATCAAACTAGGATAACTCTAATCCTATCTCAAGATAAGAATTATCCTAGATAAACAGGATAAGAGTTATCCTAGATAAACCTCAACAAACCTAGATAATCCCTATCTCTTTAATTCTTATCTCTGTAAAATCCCAATGTAATTCAATCTCTATAAATAAAAATAGAGTGGTAATCGGCTCTAACCATATAAGGTTAGCCGAATTATTCTTTCAATTTGTTCCCTTCTCTATCACTATTATTGTTATTCTTTATTCTTTATTTGCTGTTTTTAACTGCCATCATTTCTTTCTTGGGTAAGGTCCATTGCTTAATTGATCAGGAGTATATGGAAGGATGAGAAGAATAGTTATCCTTCCTATCTGTGCACATGGGATTAATGTAAAGGAATATGAACTAATTATATGGGACCTGCAGGGTGGAAAAATCTCCATTTCGTGGTCAAACTCTTGTTGGATATATGATATAGCTGCAATTTGGTATTTTGGTTGATGGAAGAACTCTTGGGAATAAGATACCAAAGTTCAATGAATTGGTGTATCAAAATAGGTGGCGTGAAGCATTGGATTGACTTCTAGAGAGAAATAAATTCCCAGAGTTTACTCGTAGAGTGTACCCAGCACCTTGTGAAGAACCAACTGTAATGTATAACCTGGGAGAAGACCAGACCCACTATTTGGATGAGTATTTGTGCTGTGCTAGAGGACAATGTTTTAGTTGTGTTTGGAAACAACTAAAGAGAGAAGATTATGATTTATGCAAGAGTTGGGGTATGAAGGTTTTAACAGTTCCACATCTGAAGCTGAATCAATTGGCTTGAAACAATTCCAAACTGAAGTCTCCTCTGTTCAAAACTGAGACTTCAGTTTCCTCTGTTAAAAATTTTTGAATCCATAAATACAAAAATCAGAAAACAGAAAACGGTGATGAAAGAATATTAACTGAAGTCTACTCCGTTTTGAATCCATATATACAAAAACCAGAAAAAAAAAAAAAAAAAAAAACTCAGAATGCTTGAAGAAAATGGTAAACAGAGCAAACATCACACTATTCGACCAAAACAAAAAAGAAAAAAATAAATGGTATTCTGGTGACCGAACAGACGGTGACTGAACTACAAGTGACCTCCGGTGACTGCTTGCACTCAACCTCCAACTCCAACGGCTGACTGCTTGCACTCCGGTGATTGGCTGCGCGGATAAACCTCCGGTGACTGCTTGCACTAGACCTCCAACTCCAACGGCTGACTGCTAGCACTCCGGTGACTGGCTGCGTGGATAAACCTCCGGTGACTGCTTGCACTCGACCTCCAACTCCAAGGGCTGACTGCTTGCACTCGACCTACAACTCCAACAGCTGAAAAAATGAAGAAGAGAGTTTAGGGTTCGTTAAAAGTAGATAAGAAACATTTATGACATGGTGCATTGCATGGTTTTCAAAATCAGACCGGACCAGACGGTAGGACTGGAAAAACCGGGAATCGGTCACTTGATGGGTTTCGTTTTCCTCCAAAACCGTTGATTTTGGTCAATAAACCGTTGAACCGGCCGGTTAATTATTTGAACCGTTCAAACAGTTTTGAAAATTTTTCAATTTTTAATTTTTTTAAATTTTTTTTATTTTTTTGTCAGAACGGGTCGGCCATTCTGGTCAAACGGTCGGACTGTTCAAACCAGTAACTGGACCCCTTACCGATTCGGTTTTAAAAACCATGGTCCATTGCATGCACCATATCAATTAAAATAAGAATATATTGGATGCCACGTCACTACCGCTTCAACGCCCTATTGGCAGCAACGAGCTACAGCTTTATGAAACGCCAAATTTAACATTGCTCCAAGCCATGACTTCTCAATTTCCAAAGCCAGCTTAAAGCACCATTTTCTTTGAAAAACTAACTCTAAACAAACGTTGTTTCCTGAAGCACCATTTTTCAGATGTGATGCTGATGTGGCGCTGTTTCTCCAATAAACGGCAAGATGCCAAACAGCCGCTTAAATTTTCCATATTCGGGTATGTGAGTTGACCTAACGCAAAATTTTCATGTGACAATAAAGAGAAGAAATAGAAACTTGGGTTCTCTTAAATGTGTTGTGAGTAGTGACCCATTAACATTAACAAGCATTTATAGTGGGCCATCGTGGATTAGTGGGTTAGTTGATACAAGAACGTTCTTGGACACGTGGTCTAATCTTGATAACTAATGCCAGCTGGTTATTAGTTATAATAACTTGACATGGAGGGGTTTGAGGTAGTCTCAATGTCTTCCTCCTAAGAGTCACACGGATGTGAACGTCATCACTAGTAGTACCATAAAGTAGCTGAACATGAAAGAAGTTTGAGAGCAAGACCAAGAAACTCTAGTCCATGGTCGGACCGGAAAAACCAGGAACCGGTCAGGTGTTCGGTTTCAGTTTTTCCTAAAATCGGATTTTCTTTAAAATCCGTTGATTTTGGTCAGCAAACCACTAATTCGGGTGGTTAATTGTTCGAACTGTTCAAACGGTTTTGAGCATTTTTTATTTTTTTTATTTTTTTATTAGAATGGACCAACCATTTGGTTTGAACGGTCGAATTGTTTGACCCAGAAACCAGACCTCTGACCGATTCATTCTCCGGGTCGGTTTTAAAAACCTTAATCTAGTCTCTCATCAACGAATACTTCCATATGTTTTTGGATGAACTGCCACATGGACTTCCACCTTGGTGCTCCACTTCCCAACTTGCCACATCATTGACTCAGTCCCAAAGAGAATGAGTACAAAGGAAAGTAAATGACTTGCTATAAAAAGGACACATTCGCCCAAGTCTTATTCCTATGTAATCCCTACTCTACTTGTTCCGAAGAAGAATGGCTCTTGGAGAATGTGTATAGATAGTTGTGCCATCAAAAAAATTACTATGAGGTATCAATTCCCCATACAATAGTTGGAAGAAACATTAGACAGACTGTTCCTTCAATTTCTCATATAGGAACGGAGAAGTGTCAACTTGCCTTCAACGAACTCAAGGCTTACCTCGCCTTGCCTCCCCTCCTCGCTCGGCCGGCTCCAGCAGAAACCCTATATTTGTACCTTTCGGTCGGGGATGAGGCAATCAGCTCATAAAAAAAGACGAAACGCAAAAGCCGATATATTGCATTAGCAAGGTCCTCTGCAACGCCCAAACTAGATATTCTGATGTGGAGAAACTAGCCTTCGACCTCGTGGTCTCAACTAGAAAGCTTAGGCCGTATTTTCAAGCTCGCACTATAACGGTCCTGACGAACCAGCCCTTAGGTCTGTCCTCACTAAACCCAAGACCTCGGAGCGCTTGACTAAGTGGGCCATCAAGCTCTCTGAGTTTGACATACAGTACCAACTAAGGCCCGCTATCAAAGCACAAGACTTAGCAGACTTCGTAGTAGAATGCACCTTCAGCCAGGCCCTCCGCCGAGCCCCCAAAGATGTTGAAGGGGATCGCCTGACTGAGGAGGCTCGCCCCAAGTGGACACTCTTTGTTGACGATTCATCCAACACCAAAGAAAGCGGAGCAAGCCTCATCCTCCTCAGCCCAGATAATGTAGTCAAAGAGTATGCGCTAAGGTTCGACTTCCCAGAATCCAACAATGAAGCCAAGTACGAGGCCATCCTCGTTGGTTTGCAGCTTGCTAGGGACCTCGGCTCCCTACACGTCGAAGCCTTTAGCGACTGACAACTAGTGCTAAACCAAGTCAATGGTGAGTACAAGGCCAGAAAGCAAAGTTCCCCTTTGGCTCAACGCTCAGCGTGTGTTCTCACTAAATTCCTAGGACCCCTCGTCTTTGCGACTAGCCGAAGTGCGCAGCTTCCCCCGAGGTATATGCGCTCGTGCCAGACCAACGCCAGGGCACATGGGCAGTGGCAAACACCCAAACTCAACATCTCGCCAAACAGAAAATCACCAGGACGGTCGAGGCATAGCACGCCTCACTACCCGCCTCGGCGGCAGATGGCCTCTTGGTCTTATACACTTAGCACGATTGAGTAAAGGTGAAAACCCTGACTAACTCGGCGGTGTGCCTTGGCCCAAGACCTCGACCTCCTTGGAGCGTCACCTCGGCCTCACCGAAGTAACCACTTGGGAGGAAGGGAACTAGGCGAGCAACATCTCTGCCTTGGCCCCTCCCCCACACATTAATAGGCCACTTCAGCCTTGCCTAAGCAACCTGGGAGGAAGGGAACCAGGCGAGACACACCTCTACCTCGGCCCCTCCCCCACCACTCGACAGGCCTCCTCGGCCTTACCTAAGTAAACACTTGGAAGGAGTTAGGTCAGGTGAGCCACACTTTGGTCGCATGACTCTACCTCAGCCTCTCCCTCCTAACTATCTAAGGTGAGCGTGTAACTGGCTGGTACAACTATTTTTTGTGCCTTGTGGTTTCTTCGTTGGGAGGGGCAGGGACCCCTCGGTAAAAAGAAAAGAAAAGAAGAGAAGAAAAATAAAAGAGAGAGAAGGAGAGAACACATCGTACAAAAAATGCTTGTATTTTTCATTCATTCACTATAAGCATTTACAAAAAATTCATGACCTCGGAGGTCGAACACATTTACATCAAAAAAAAAAAAAAGAAAAACAGACTAACAAAGAGCAAATAGCAGCAAAAAAAGGAAGAACCCCACTAATCTTTGCGACCAGCCGAGGGGAGGTCAGAGTCCTCAGAAACATCAACGACCACGAAGGACCCTTTAGGGGAGTCTAGAATCTCCTTCAACCCCTCGACGTCAAAGTCAAGCATCACTTGTAGGACGGTCTTCTTCATGTCCTCGATGCCGTCCAGGTATGACGAAGATGTATACTCCGCCTGGGCCTTCTGGTAATCGAGCAACTGTTTGAAGGCCTCCACCGCTTCGGCTGCCCGCTTCTCGGCTTCAGTCGCCCGCTTCTCGGCCTCGGCTGCCTACTCCTTAGCCTCCTCGGACTTCCTCAATGCCTCCTACACCTAGTCGAGGCGGGCCTTCGCGATCTTCAAGTCATCCTTCACACTAAAAAGAGAAGTAGAGGAGATGAAGACTAAACGCTTACCTCAACCACGTGATAAAGCCCCTCGTCGCGAATGGTCTAGGGGTCACTTTGCATCATTTCAAAACAATCCCTCGATAGAATCGCCCCACTCACTAGGGCCATTCCGACCCCTTCTTTACTGATGGAGTCCCCCTTGAGGATCTGCCACCAGGGACGAAAGGCCTTGGCAAGCTGCCCAGCCCCCTTGACCAGCTTCTGTTCAGAAACGAGGGCAGACGAAGGCCCCTCCAGACGCCCCTTGGTGGGAGGTTTGTCTATTACGGTGCCCCCAGAAGGACGCTCACCGTGGGCCACCTTCTTCGGCGGCTACTCTCTTAAGGTCTCCTCGGCAAGCCTCTTCTTGCTTGCCTCGGCCACCTTGGCAAGATTCTTGATCGCCTTAGCCGGCTTGTTGGCACCCTCAGCCAACCTCTTCCCCTTATTCCCTCGGCCTGTGGGGACTTGTTGTTGATTAGCCCCCTTGTTGGCTTGGGCCTTCTGCTTGGCTCGGGCACTCTCCAGCAGCAACTTCTAAGCGTCCATCGGCACCTCTACAAGCAAAAGAAGACAAATTAGTATCATAAGATGAGGACAAAGGGAACGTGTTAAAAGACTATGAAACCTCTCCTACCGAGGGGGTAGGGCTGAGCCCCGCGAACACCAAGGGAAGCTCCTCCTCCACCAAAGGCTTGGCCTTAACTATCCCCAGCACGAGTAGGTGAGACACGGAAGTAGCCTCCTCGTCCCGAAGCGGAGGGGGACTCTTCTCGATTGTCGGGCAGGCCTCTCCCCACCTCGACCTAAATGACCAACCTTCGGGGCATGAGATGAAAAAGAATTCATCCTTCTAGTTATGGGCAGACGTGGCTAAAGGTAGTACATGCTGGCCTCAAAAGAGTGCTTCCTCAACACAAACATGGCACGGAACAGCTTTGGGGTCAACTCTACATCCCGAAGCTAAGCCCACACCAACATGGCTACAAGGGTCCTAATGGAATTGGAAATGAGCTGATTGATCATGATGCCGTACCACTCCAGTAGCTCTGAGATTAAAGGATGAAGAGTGAGCCTAAGGCCGAACTCTAAAAAGTGTTGATATATACAAATTTCCCCCTTGTAAGGAGTCCATAGCCGGTCATCGACATCCGGAACCCTAAGCTAGTAGACGAAATGATGCTGAGCGAACCGATGGGCCCATTTTTTGCAACCCACCGGTTCGGGTGCATAGGCCCGGTGAACGCATAGACCGGTTCGCCCAAAGCGCCCATCCCCCCTACAAAAGGCTCTCCTCGCGATAGACCCATATCGGGCACGACCCCGACATGCCAGCCCGTGAGTCTCGTATTGCACACAGCCCCAGACCGTTGTCGCGTGAGTACAAGGCACAAGCTCAGCTCCGTCGGGCCCCCTCCACCTCGGGCTCCCTAGCTGAAGCCGAGGCATCCACAGTTTCACTTCTCTTCCACGAACTGAAATCAGGCCGAAGAAGAAGCGAGATGAAGGCGACACCACTGCAGGGTACACTTCGCTGAACAAGCCCGATGGCACCTACCGACATCAACACTCCCTTCAGTCGAAACCAGAGCCCCTTCCAAACCCCCACCTTGGCCTCGGGAATGGGGGACAAGTGATGTAGGTGCATTCGGTTGGCCTCTAGAGGGCTGACGCGTGTCGACTAGAGGGCACCAGCATAGGCTCACCATGAGGACACTCAAGGTTACCCGAGCAGACCAAGCAGACCCAATCGCATGGCGCCACGTGGCTCTGGAAAAACATCTCGTCAGGCCCTCGTACGGCTCGCATCTAGACCATCCGACCCTAACTACCCTCAGGCAGCTTTGACTATAAATACAAGGCACCCCCCACAAGGTAAGGGATCCAAAAACTGTTGTGTTCTCTAGTGCTCTCTCCTCTTAGGACTTAGCACTATCTTAGACCTCATCTGGACCCCTCGGCTCCAGACTCACTACTTACCTTGTGCCCGTACTAACTTGACCATCGGAGTCTCCGCCTCGGGTTCCCACCCGAGGCCTCTAACACCTTCTCCCTTGCAGATTCATCACCAAGAGTCGTATCTCGTCCCTCTTCGGACACCCTTCTCAGTACTAGCCCCCAGCCTCTACAGTATCTAAAGGAGCAATCCACCTCAGCCTTCAGCCCTTGGCCTCAGCTAACCTCCTCCAGATCCTCAAAGCCTTCCGCCCTCCTATGAAGTTTGGGAGTGAATTTACTTTGTTGCCCTCAGCCAATTCAAGCATCTTGATAATATAGGAAAGGAAAGCACCTAACAATTCATCTTCCATGGATCGTGAAAGGCATTGACAAGAAAGAAGAGGTGTATACAAATTTTCCTATGACACCAAAATATTGCAAGATGCCAAAATTATTTTATTGTTTGAAAAACAAACAAAGAAACCTATACAACTCCTATTCATTTACATGAGTAGAGGCTTACAAATTTTTGTGTATTTTTCACATCATCTGATGTCAAACAATTCAAGTTGTGTCATTTTAGATCTATTAAATATGATAATTAACAATTGGAGCATCATTTAATGTCAAACCCTAACACATTCGAAACCCTAAATAGCAATAGGCCAAGGTATAAACAATAATTTGATGTCAAACCCTAACACAATTACAAACTAAACCAATGCTCCCATATGAAAAGGAATGAAGAAGGATACAAACAACAACAAACATTGACTATGGTTTCAATTGATTGTACTTAACACCACAATTAGTGGACTCATTCCTCTCGGATGCCTTACATAGAGGAGAAAACATTGTCAATTATATTGTAGAGTGTTGTGCAAAATCCAGAAATGCAGATTCAAATGGCACCCAAAAATGAAAGAAAAACAAAGATAAAGAGAAGCAAGCAAACAGGACACACATTTACGTGGTTTGGCTTATAGCCTATGTCCATGGAAGAAGGAGCAGAAATTCATTATGTAATCTATAATTAAGAGGAATACAAAGTTATGCACTCACAACCTCTCTCACAAAAAACCCTAAACCTCAAATACACCTAAAGCCTCACATTTTTCTCACAAGACAATGACTAATTATACAAGAGAGGAAAACCCCTCAAAATACATAACTCTTGTATTCGGTTCCAAATACTAAATATACAAGAGAGAAAACCCAATGGCCCAAGCCCTACACTTCCACCACAAATCACTATGAAATTTTGCTTTCGGATTTTTTTTAACTTAATTCAAAGTAAGTTTATGAAACGGATCGCAACAAAAAATTTAAGACACAACTATAACATAGAAAAGAAGAAGAAAATGAAGAAGAGGGAGAGGAATACGTGGGTTACAGAAAAGGGGTGCTTCTCTATGTTCGCACTTGGTGCTTTTCTCTCTTCCGTTTGAATGAAATGAAGATTTGTGAGGATCCCTGTGGAAGGACAATACGTGTGTTCCACATTCACATGTATTGCAAAGATTGGACCCCCTTTTCAAAGAGTCAAAATCAGTACGAATTGGATATGATTTTTGGGTTCATAACAGGCTTGGGCCTGCTAGGCCTAGAGGGCGTAACCATTGCATTTAGGCCTCAAAGAGCTTGAGACAAGTTGCACAAGCAAGCCAATTCATGTTATTTAGACATTTGAGAAGTCTAATTAAGAACTTGTGACTATAAGAAGATTGTTATTAAATACAACCAGTCCAAAAGCACATTTCATGCCTTCTACCACAAAGAATTGGGAGGTGGAGAGTCACCTTGCATCTTTCCATTGAAGTGTGCTCACACCTAAAACTAGCATGATCGGATGACTTTTATCTATCTTATTTCTACATTATCATTTTGTATGTTCAAATAACTGTAATATATAATCTCCTTTAGGATCAGAATCAGAATCAGAATTGGAATGATATATTTTCCTTTAAGATCCGTTTGGTTCATGGTCAGAATCAGAATCAGAATTGGAATGATATATTTTCCTCACTTGTTTAATTAAGACTGAAATTGGAATCGAAATCAAAATTGGCTGGAAAGTATTCTCATTCCCAATGGAGGAGGAGGGAATGGCCATTCCCTCAAATGGGGGAATGCCATTCCACAGGAATAAAAATGAAATTCTAATTCTGTCCAATCAAACAATTGGAATTCGAGGGGTGACCACCTTAAAATTTTATTAATTATTTTCTAAAAAAAAGAAAAAAGAATACATAGGAGGTTGACGGCGTTGTCCCTAGTACAACATGCAAATAAGTCTCCCTTTCAAACTCAATTCATCCCCTTGCAAAGAAGGAATAAAAACACAAAAAAAAAAACAAGGAGATATACAAGTATTATACATCAACACGAAGACAGAATACACATGATGTGTAGTGCTGGCCAAACAAATTTTTCTGAGTAAATGGAAAATGGCAAATTTAGCCTTCAGCTCCACCTCCACCTCCACCTTCGGTTTATGGGTTTTGTGGTGCCAGAGCCATCTCCACAAAGACCAACCAAGTATCTTGTGCAAGAGGGTTTTGCTCTACTCGGTCTTAGCTTGCTTCCCTCACTAATCTTCACTCTGATAAAACCCCACTTTTGCTGCTATTATTTGCTCATCCTTCTTAGTATAAGACATTATTCATGAATTCTGTTTCAAAGCAACAAGCAAAAACAATTCACGTTGAACAATACCCCTTTTCAAAATTGATCTTAATTCTTGAAACGTGGGACAGGTGGCAAGTTACTGTCAATGAGTCTTTTATCCCAAGTCTAAAGTCGCTCCCAACAAAGCTGGGAGTAAAGGCATGAATACATCTGGGGCCCAACAAAGCTGCCACGTGCAAGTTTCCTAGGCCGTGGAAAACATTTTGAAACAACAACCCTAAACGCTTGGCATTATTTGACAAGTTTTTCTGAGTAAGTCTTTAGAATGTTCAATTCACTAATGAGCTCTTGGGATTTTGTCTTTTACTATCATAGTCATTTAGTAAGTATGTCAGTCCATCGAGCTTTTAGAAACAAATTAAAAGGTTATTTCCACATGCAAAGACTTGAAATTCAATGATTTAAGTCTTTTGGATCATTTTAGTAACTCATCTTTTCAGTCCTATTGGCCTTTTATTGCCAAACAGAAAAGACCCTAGAAATTCAAAACACCACGTGGAAAGACATGTCAAACACCCCATTAATAATGTATTCCGTATGAGGGAAATCCAGCTCCAAGATAAGAATTTTGTGCGGATAGCATGGCACACGTAGACTACTCTACAAACCTCTCTATTACTACAACTAAACCTCCATTTGATTAATGGCTTACTCATTTCCTGTTGAAGGAACAAACAAAGAAAATGGTTTGAAGGAAAAGGTAGGAAAATGAAGGGAAAGATTAGGAAACCTTTACAACTCTTGTATCGGTTTCAGGGTGGAGCCAGGGGGACCCAGGGGAGCCATGGCCCTCCCTATGGTTTAGAAAATCTTTACAATAACACAGCTTTTTATGTAAATTTTCCCCTCCCCTCACTCTCCACCTCAATGGTTGGCCCCCCTTATGAGTTCATCCATACTTCATTTAGGTTTTGACCCCCCTTATAAAAATTTTTGGCTTCACCCTTGATTGGTTTCCTTGTCTTTCCCTTTCTTTTTCTACCTTTTCCTTCAAATCAAGCATAGCCTAAAGGCCTTACCACATTATCTTTATTAGGTGATGTTTGGACCACAATTTATAAAATAGCCAAAGCGTCCATAAAAGCATCTTTATTTGCTTGTGAAATGTAAAGGAGGAACAGTCAGGTGGACCATTCTCCGTGCCTTGTCTTTGATCACTCATCTACCCAGAGTCTCCAAATACTGTTTTCAAAACCAGATCAGACTGGACGGTCGGACCGGAAAAACCGGAAACCTGACTGATTCCATTTTTCTTCAAAACCACTTTTTCCCCTAAAATCGTTGATTTTGGTCAGCAAATTACTGAACCGGCTGGTTAACCATTCAAACCGTTCAAACGGTTTTAACCGTTTTCCAATTTTTTATTTTTTTATTTTTTTGTCAGAACGGACCGACCATTCGGATCGAACAATCAGACCGTTCGAACCGATAACCAGACCCCTGACCGGTTCAGTCACCGGTTCGTTTTTAAAAACCATGCCCCAAATATTCTATTAGTAGCAACTAGCAAATTGTTTGTCGACCATCGATAAGTGGGTTTCCTCATTTACCTTTTTTAAGTCATTGATCTACTCAACAACTTTCAGTCATTACCAAACGATCCCTACATTTCAATTATAAGCTTCCCCCTCACGCAATCACGATTGAACGTAACCTTTCGACCAAAGCAATAAGGACATGTGATAAGGTGGACCAAGCAATCATCATGACTCCTGAGTGTGTCTTTCGAGAAAAATTGCTTCTACAGTCAGAAATTTGCGACTTCAGACTTTGTCCAACAGAAGATGTGGAGGTCAGGAGGGATGTGTGAAGTCAACTCAAACAGGAACGAAATTCCAAAGAGAAGAGAGAAGAATCGAAGAAAAATTTAGGGCGACTAATTAAAATCGTGAAGCTTTCAATGAGCCTTTGAGAAATAGTTACTTACATGTTTAATCATTTGGAGCAGGTATTTGATCGGACAGAAAAATGGGCCAACTGGGTGAAGGAGCTGTGTGATAGCTAGGGGTGAAAGTCGGGTTGGCCCGAGTTAACTGTTTTGGGCTCGGGTTTTGAGTTGGGCCTACCGGCTTAGTAGTCATGATTCATGTGGTCTCCGTTTTTATTTATTTATTTATTTTGCCCTTAGCTTTTTTTGTTTGTACTGCGAATCTGAATTCTGATACAAATTTTGTAATCAGTTCAATTTTGCATCTTTTTATTTGTATTTATAATGTTTTGCAGACCTATCCAATATAAAACTTTTTCTTTTTCATTTCAACTAACTGACAGTGCAAATTTTGCATCCAAAATACTTTTGCAAAATTTACACCACTTTCCTTTTACCTCAATTTTCTCTCATGGGGATCATATTATCTTGCTTTCCCTACCACACTCCCAAACAAATAAATCTCCTCTTACCTCCCCTCTCTTTCATTTAAGGTATTGACGATGCCAGTTTACTTCTTGCAAACAAATTAAACAATGTCAAATTAATCTGAGGCAAAAGCAAACCAGAATTTATACTCAACCTATTTGTACTCTCATATACGTTTACATCAGTGCAAACTGCAAACTCACTCGAGTTAGGTTCTAACTACCCAATACTATTGGTTCTAACTACCCAAGCCAGTCCATTTCTTGTAACAATGGTCCCATTGCAGTGCAAATTCATTTTCACTGATGCAAAATTATGGTAGTGCAAATGATTTGGCTGCAAGTTTTTATTTATTTTTGTTTCAAAATTTTCCTTACTTTGTCTTCTTTCATTAAAATTGAAGTAAAATAATGCCTAAAGAAGAATAAATTAAAATCCAAAATAAAATTAAACTAAAATTTGCATTTTTTTTCATTTGCACTCCCATACATTTGTACTAGTATAAATAAAATTGTACTGCAAGTCTGCAACCAAACACAGCATAATGGTTAAAGTAATTTATATTTTTCAGAATGTATTTATTTCCACATAGATTTATGAATAATTGGATCCAAAATAAGGATCCACCCCAATTTGATTGAATATTATATCATCATCTAAGCCTTGTCTCAACTATATGGGGTTGGCTACACGAATCCCACCATTCTATTCTATTCAATGGCATACCCATCGTTAGATTATGTGCAGTTCAACCATTTTCTAGCATGAGAATGAAAATGACAAACTAAGATCCATGACCAATAGAGTATGGTAAAAGTTTTAGTGCCAATTGCAACCTGATTCAAAAAAGGCCATTCACATATTACAATCCAAATGTAGTATGGAGTAAACCATTATTTACTGTCAATGGAGGACCTAAAGAATGCATCAATGGAAAAAGAGAATTTCAAGACTCCTTGGCTTATGTTTGGTTGCAGTACAAATCTGATTCAGATACAGATCTTACACCCCATTAAGTTTTGCATCAGTCCATTTGTAACTATGATTTGTACTACTTTATACAGAACTTGTGCATTTTATCTCATTTGCACTCATTAGTGGTGTAAATTTTGCATTTCAAAAACTGTTGCAAAATTTGCACCACCTTCCACCTACCTCAATTCTCTCTCATATAAACCGGGAACCATATTATCTCGTTTCCTACCTCATCCCCAAATAGATAACCCTCCTACCTCCATTCTCTTGAATTGAAGGTAGGGCACACACCATTTTACTTCCTATTATACTTTAGATAAACAAATAAGATAAGGTCAAATTTAAAGAAAAAGCAATTAAACCAGAGTTTACACAGCCTATTTGCACTGGTGTAAACTCCTATTCATTTACACCAGTGCAAATAAAATTAGCACTTCAACCAAAAACTGCCTTGAGTTCAAAATCTTCCATATATAGAAATCTCTCTAGTCTGGGGTAGCCACTTGTGTATCGTCCTCTTCAACATAACCCTCCCCAGTCCCCACCATGCACCCACCCTACTGTTTTGTCACTTCCTTTGTACAATAGTTGCTTTCTTCATTTTCCTTTTCAAATAAACTTAGACAGAAAACCTTTTTTCTGTTTGGCTTCACTCTTTTTCTTTATTACTTTTTTCCGTTTGATTGGAGAAGGTGAGAAAGCATGTGAGTTGAAGCAATGAGAGAAGCTTGAATGCAATTTCACCCTACTGCTTAAGTACATTAGAAGACAAAGTTAGACCTCCTTTTTAATGCCCTACATATTTCAGCTTTGTCTTTTAGTGTATCTTTAGCATCTTCAACCCCAGATTCACCCCAAATTTGCCTGGTAATTAAAAGGAACAAAAAAATTAGAATTATTCAAGGAGGAAAATGCCAAGCTTCACACCTCTCACTAAAGAAAGTATGATCCACTCACTAGAGCCCAGAGTCAGAGACACATTAAGGCTAAGAATTGGCATCCAGAACATGTCTCGGTTCTTGATTGGAAGGTAAAGTATTATAAGAAGTGCTACTAATGATAGCTCTAAGAGCCCCTACTTAGGAGGCCTAACGGTACCCTAGTGGCTGTCTTTCCGGTGCAGAAGCAAAAGAAAAGGAAACAGGAAGAAACAACAAAGGAGAACCCCCACCACTCATTTGTTTGGAAAATCTTATATGAGGGTCCCAAGATGTTATTGAAGACCATCATCTTATAAATATATCTAACCCAATTAACTAGGCTTGGCAAAAAGTTGACCTAATCTGTGAATTCGATCTAACCCAATTCAAAAAAAACAGGGTTAGGGATTAGGGTCTCATATTTAGCTATCTGAATTTGAGAATGACCCAACCCGATCCAATCCAGAAAAACTGGGTTGGGTTGGGTTGGGTCATGGGTCAATCCGTTGACATGATTGTCAGGTCTAATTAGGATTATTTATGTATTGTTAGAATACTATTTAGTCTTTACTTTTTATGGTTAAATGTTCAAGTTTTTTTTATTTAACTTTTAGAATTTTAAGGATAATTCCTTTAATTTTAGTATTTTTTAGGTGTTTTTCCTTTATTTTTTAAAATTTCAGTTATTGTTTGAGATAATCCAAATTAACCCATGGGTCAATCTTAACCTGAACATTTAGGGTTAGGGTCTAACATTTGACAACCCAACCCAAAATCAATTCGAAGTATCTTGACCCAATCCGAATCCAATCCATCCAACCCAATTGGCAAGTCTAAATCCAATGGCTTTGAATATCTACATGTTTTCTAATTGTCTAGTATTTCAGGTATCGATTATGTCAAAAATGAGATGCATATCATATGATACAGTGTGATACCTTATAATACTTTGAACCTTGGTTTTAGCTGAATATTGTTGTCACCAACTGTAAAAATGTCATAATCTTCTAATGGGTTTTAGGTAGGATCAAACTTCATTCAAAGGTTAACCAATTAATTGATGTGCTGACCCTGTGGGGTTATGATAGCCCATGGGCCTGTAATGTTATTGGCAAATTAGTTAACATGGGAATCCCTCTCTAACAGAGGGGCCTACGTACAGAACTTGAGAGCATTTCACGTCAAGGATGACTTCAAAGAAATCATTGTAAAAACTTTGCCCTTAGAGAAATCATGGAATAAAAATTTCAATCAAAGCAATGAAGCCATGTAATAATGTGGACCAGAAATAAGGCTGTGTTTGGTTTGAAAGAAAAGGCAAGGGAACCTTATTGACTCTATCTTTTCTTTTAAACCAAACGCAGCATTAATTGATAGCTTTTAAATGGACCTCTTGAATGTGTATGTACAAGAAAGTTGATATCATATAATCATGTATAGAAAATCCATACATCCGAATCAACCTAGCTTTAACTCACCCAGTTGACTCGGATTAAAATGTGTGATATATAAAGCTGTGGGTCAGGTCTAGTTTGAAACGAGGAGGGTCAGTCTTGAACCGATTATTAATTGGTTCTAAAGCGATACAAACAAGAAATTAGGATAATCGGGTCTGACCTGATTATACACAGCATCCATTACCTTATGATAAATTGATAAGATATAAAAAATTAGAACTTCATTGTTGATAATACTATCTTAAGGTCATGTTTGATTTGAAGAAAAAGGTAGAGAAAAGAAGGGAAAGACAGGAAAATCAATACAAGGTTTGTAAATGTTTCTTTTCCTTTCTCTTGTTAGGGGACAATTTCAGAAATTCTCAGAGACCAGGGGCAGGCCCAAGAGGGTGTTTGAAAATAATTTTCAACCAGCAATTAAATGCACTTAGGTTAATACCACAGTCACTGTGTGTCATTGTCCTAAGTGTTTTAAATCAAAATTATCTTATATATTATATAACAAATTTACTTTTTAAGCATAGAATATAACAAAATTTACAAGAAAACCAAGAGACTTTCATATGATATAATCATATAATCGGTTTTGGTCTTAATCGATTTAGAACAGCAAAAATCGATCGGTCCAAAACCAATCATGATACAAACCAAAGAACCAGAACCGACATAAACAATTCGGTCGGTTTGGTTGTACCTGAGTGAACTCAACCCATTGATGACTCTCTATATTGATATATAGAGACAAATAACCAAGTTGGGTGTTCGACTTGGTCAATAATAGATCGTTGATAAACTCTAAGAAGAAATAAAGTCCAAAGAGAAGAGACAAGAAGAAAGATTCATGGAAAGATCATTCATCAGATCTGTTTTTAAACCAGCTAATTTTGCTTGATTCCTGAATTTCATAATAAGAAAAAAACAATTCACATTGAATAGCACCCCTTTCGAAAGTTTATCTCAATTCCAAAAAAATATAGGATAGATGGCAAGTTATCGGGCCCCAAGTCTGTCACTGAGTTTTATCCCTGGTCTCAAAATTGTTCCCAACAAAGACAAGAAATAAAAACATAGAGACCAAGGTTTATCTTCGGGAACTTACCTTGAAATAAAGGATAGAGACATGAACACATCTGGACTCCAACAATGATGCCAAGTGCAGGATTTCTGGATCATGAAAAGCATTTCCAAATAACAAGCCCAAAATAACCTTTATGCCCCCGTTCGTTTTTCGGTAAGTTATTTATTCGGATAAATGCATTTATCTGAGTAAGTTTTTTCTCAAAAACACTTATCATGTTAAGTGCATTTACCCGTGTTCTTTTATTTCTTATGTAAATAAGGTAATGATCATTTTAACCATAAAAACCCACTATTAAAAGGGGCATACTTGTCCCATTCAAGTGTTGGCAACTTTCCCCCAAAGTAGGAAAGTTATTTATTGACTTAAGAGATGGGTATCAAATAAACTTTCCCTGGTCCCCACATAAATCTGAAAAAAGAACATGGGATTCTTGGTCAATGAGAACCAAAATCCCATTGACCAACTTCCCCCCTCTCAAAATCCAAAAAAAAAAGAATGCCCCTTAATTTGTTCCCTTTGAGGGGGATCTAAGAAACTCCAAGATAAGAATTTTGTGCCGATAGCATAGTACACGTAGACTAAGTTTCTCTATTTTCTCTTAAGATCCTAGTTTATTTGAAGCGATGGAGTGGTCACCTTAAATCTTATTAACCATCATCAAAAGGGAAGTAAATAAATATAGTGATTGCCTCACTCTCTCAACCCAGTTCAATACAAGACTCAGAAACTAAAATCACAAAACCAATAACCTGAAAGCGTCTCTATTATTATATCTAAACCTCCATCTGCCTGGGAACAAAAAAAAAAAAGAAATAAGAAACTCATTATAGGCCTCTACTAATTCTCTTTGGGGTACATAGTGTTAGAGTTACATCCGTAATTCACGTAACGTAACTCATGCAATGGGTATCTCAGCCATGCACAATAAGGTTTATCCGCCTAAATGTATTGTACATCTAGAACTCTATCTCAAACCATAGAGTTCTATGATCTCTATCCTAACCAATAGACTTATCTTGTATCTTGTATTTAACTCATCATTAACCTGAAATAATACATCGAGTATTTTGTATCCTCTTGAATTCAATCTCCTCTCTCACTCTCTTTCTCTCTTGGTATCAGAGCCATGGCCGACAACTCATCCTCTCTCTCCTCCCATTTCCCTTCACCCTTTGGTAATCTTACCAACCTCATCTTTGTCAAACTCGACAAACACAATTATCTATTGTGGAAAACTCAGTACTAATCCATGCTCAAAGGCCTTGGTTTGTTCGACTACCTTGATGACTCCAACAAATGCCCACCACAGTACCTTGATGATACCACGGATATCTCTGGTATCAAAACCGTGAATCCGGCATTCACCTCCTGAAAAGTCCAAGATAAGTTGCTACTTAGTTGGGTTCTTGCGACTCTGATAGAGAGTGTGTTGTCCCAAGTCGTCGGATGCCCCACCTCCCACGAAGCTTGGATAACTTTAACTCGAGTGTATGCCTCCCCTTCTCGAGCCAGGATCATGCAGCTGAAAAATAATCTTCATCACCTCCACAAAGGATTGAAGACAATGATTGAGTATCTCTAGTGAATCAAAGGACTCACCGATGCTATTGAAGCTACTGGACACGGTCTTTCCTTCGATGGCATCATCCTCCATACCACAGGAAGTTTGGGCTCAAATTACGACCCCCTGATCACAACTATTACCACCCAACATGATCCCTTATCCATTGAAGAACTCCACAATCTCTTACTCTAGTTCGAACATAGGCTAGATCGCCAACATACAGCCATGGTTCAAAGTATTGATACGATACGCCCTGTATCGGGTGTATCGTATCGTATCTTTCGAAAAAGATACAGTCCAAAACACCTGTTTCCAAGTGTTTCGGACCCCCAACTTTTTTTAATAATAAAAAACATGTTATAAGCTTCCCAAAAAACCAAAATTTGAAAAAACAAAACTAAAAAAAAGGTGTTTCAGCCATTTCTAAGTATCGATACGATACGGCTGATATGCGTATCGTATCGATACTTTGAACCTTGCATACAACTCTCTCGAACTCACATCTCTCTACCAACTCAGTAGTGCACAAACTAGGAGCCCAACCACCGAACTCCTATCGTGCTGGCCGTGGTGGCACTTCATCTTCACGTGGCCAAGGTAAGGGTCGTAACAATGGTAACCCCCAGTCACAACCAAAGGTTACTTACCAGGTCTACAGCAAAGTTGGTCATTTTGCTCTCTCTTGTTTCCATCATTTCGATCTCAGCTTTCAAGCCATTGGGAATACCAATCAATCTAAGGCTCTTATTGCGGCTAACACCTCTGACTCCTTTGATGGTGATTGGTACCCCAACACTGGTGCCACAAATCACTTAACATCAGATCTTGGCAACCTCTCCATCCGCTCTGACTACAATGGCACTAACAAGATTGTTGTGGGCAACGGGGCAGGTTTGGACATTAAACATATTGGTCACACCTCTCTTCACACTCCCTCCCATATATTGCATTTAAATAATGTTCTACATGTTCCTGCTATCACTAAAAAACTACTATCTATTCGCCAATTTTGTCGTGATAATGGCGTTATTTTTGAGTTTGATGATTCTGGTTTCATTATGAAGGACAAACATCGGGGGACTCCTCTTCTTTCCGATCCGACTAATACGATCTTTATCAGTTCTCTATCTCTCCATCTAGTAGCTCGAATAAGGAACTTGTGACCCTCTTGGGAGTTCATACTACAGTTGATGGCTGGCACAAGCGTCTTGGGCATCCTCAGCAGGGCATTATACAGCAAATTCTCCACCAGCACAACTTACCAGTTGATTCCAAGTCCAGTTCAGTTTTCTGCCCTTCATGCGCCCGCGGCAAGTCTCACCGTCCACCTCATCCTCCTTCATCAACTAGTGTGTCATCTCCTCTAGATGTCATTACTCTAATTTATGGTGGCCTTCTCTTGTACCCTCCACTAGTGGACATCGTTATTATATTAAGTTTATTGATGCTTTTAGTCGTTTCAGATGGATATTTCCCTTATTCACAAAACTTGAAGCATTGCCTACCTTTATTCATTTTCGCACCATGATTGAAAAGCAGTTGAATCAGCCTATTAAAATTTTGCACACTGATGAAGGAGGTGAATACCGAAAATTCAAACCATACTTGCAGACACATGGCATTTTACAATGCATCAGTTTCCCTCACACACATGCTCAAAATGGGGTTGTTGAGCGGAAACATCAATACATTGTCGATATAGGCTTGACACTTCTTGATAATGCTCATCTCCCTCACAACTTCTGGCATGAGGCTTTTGCCACTTCGGTGTTTTTGATTAATCACCTTCCATCCTCCAAGCTTGGTCACAAGCCTCCCTATGAGCTACTATTTGGACATCCCCTAGATTATTGCCGTCTCAAAGTTTTTGGGTGCGATTGCTATCCCAACCTATCCCCTTACAACAAGCAGAAGTTCGATTATTGCACTCTTTGTTGTACTTTTCTCAACTATAGTCCTTGCCATAAGGGGAATCGCTGCCTGCACAAGTCAATTGGTCGCCTCTACATTTCTGATGATGTGATCTTCGATGAAAATACTTTATCCTATAGTGTTGGGCCTTCTTAGAGCACTCATCATAAGGATACTCCATCATAACCCTCTCCTTCCATCTTGGGCCCACCGCCAATACTAGCCCCTGCCTTCATCCCACTAATCATCCTCCAGCTTCGAACAACACTGCACATCAACAGGCCCATCAGCTCACCAACCAACCCATTGACACGCGTAGCACCATCGCGCCCTCACAAGCCCATCAGCTTGCCACTCAGTTTTTTGATGTACCCACCACTACCGCACCTCCACAAGCCCATCTGCCTTCTCCAATGGCCCAATTCACTACACTGCCCAGCACTGTCGTTATCAGTGAGCCCTCCTCTAACACCGACTCTCTTGCTTCTTTGGTTCCCGCTTCAGTTCCTTCCCATGGCATGCAGACCAGATCCAAATCTGGGGTGTTCAAGCTGAACCCTAGATATGCCTTAACCTCTACCACTACTGAGATGGAACCTACTTGCTACACACAAGTTGCCCGTGATCCCAATTGGCATAATGCTATGAACACTGAGTTCACTGCCCTTGTTCAAAACCACACTTGGTCACTCATTCCAAAAACCTCCTGACAAAAACATTGTGGGTTGTCGTTGGGTTTTCAAGATAAAGCACCACGCCGATGGCACCACCGAATGGTACAAAGCCCGTTTAGTTGCTAAGGGTTATCACCAACAAGAAGGTATTGACTTACTGACACTTTTAGTCCTATGGTTAAGCCTTCAACCTTTCGATTGGTTCTTTCAACTGCCACGTCCAGATCATGGCCCACTTGCCAATTGGACATCAATAATGCATTCCTCCACGGATACTTAAGTGAAGAAGTTTACATGAGCTAGCCACCTGGCTTCCAACACCCCTCTTTTCTCGACCATGTGTGCAATCTGCACTGGTCTCTCTATGGCTTACGGCAGGCTCCACGGGCTTGGTTCACCTGATTCCACAATTTCTTAATTGCACATGATTTCACTGAGTCCAAAGCTGATGCATCGTTGTTTATCCATCACACATCTCAGGACATCACCCTGATACTCGTTTATGTCGATGACATTATTGTCATTGGATCCAACCCAGTACTCGTCGACTCTTTCATCAAAGCTCTCGCCTCTGAATTCTCCATACAGGACCTTGGGCATCTTCGCTTCTTTCTTAGGATATAATCAAAGCCCACATCTGATGGCATTATTTTATCTCAGTCCAAGTATGCTTTGGACCTCCTTCAACGCACCAGAATGGCAGATGCAAAACCTTGTACAACTCCCATGGCAGCCACCATTAAGCTCTCTACTGAAGACTCTAAGGCTTTTGATGACCCTACTCCCGTAGCACTGTAGGTGCTTTGCAGTACCTAACTGTGACTCGTCCAGACTTGGATTTCTCGGTCAACAAAGTTGCACAGTACATGTCTAAACTCACAGTTAGTCATTGGGCTGTTGTAAAGTGTATCCTATGGTACATAAAGCACACTCACACTCTGGGTTTTCA
Source organism: Nelumbo nucifera (assembly GCF_055504915.1). Lineage (NCBI taxonomy): Eukaryota > Viridiplantae > Streptophyta > Magnoliopsida > Proteales > Nelumbonaceae > Nelumbo > Nelumbo nucifera. The sequence goes on from NC_142649.1 coordinate 27,461,985, forward strand.
CATTTGTCGCTCTCAGTCCACTCAACTTCATGGCTACAGTGACTCATATTGGGTCGGGTGCTTAGACGACTGCTACTCTCAAGGAGGTTACTGCATCTACTATGTGCCCAATCTCATCTCTTGGTCCTCCAAGAAATAGTCCACCGTCTCCAAATCGAGTACGGAAGCAGAGTATCAGTCCCTTGCCATCCTTGTAGCTGAGCTCACTTGGATTCAGATGCTTCTTCATGAAATGTGCCTACCTCCGGAATCCTCTCCAGTTTTGTGGTGTGACAACAGCAAAGCAACTTACTTAGCCTCTAATCCTATTCATCATTCGCGCGGCAAACACGTTGAGCTAAACTTTCATTTTGTTCGGGATAAGGTTCAATGTTGCCTTCTTGAAGTTTGTTTTCTCATCACTGTTGATCAAAGAGCTGACATCTTCACCAAACCTCTCCATGTTCAATACTTCACATTCTTACGTGACAAGCTCTCCTTAACAAGCACGGCATCACTTAAGGGGGCATGTTAGAATTACATCCATAATTCACATAACGTAACTCATGCAATGGCTATCTCAGCCATGCACGATAAGGTTTATCCACCTGGATGTATTGTACATCTAGTATTCTATCTCAAACGATAGAGTTATATGATCTCTATCCTAACCAACAGACTTATCTTGTATCTTGTATTTAACTCATCATTAACCTGAGATAATACATCGAGTATTTTGCATCCTCTTGAATTCGATCTCTTCTCTCACTCTCTCTCACAGTATAGTAGTGTTGTATTGTTATTGTATTTTTTTTTTTTTTTTTTTGTAAAGTGTTTTGGGTTGATCAATACAAATTTATTATAAGAGTGTTATTTCATGTGTATGAGAAATATTAATTTTGCATAAGTAAAAATAGCAATTTGTATTGATTAATTCAAAATTTTTCAAATTTTTCAGGTTAAATTTTCTCAATTTATATAATTTATATTGATCCACCCATAACATAACGACAATACAATACCACAGTACCAAACATCAAGAGATGTTTGGACCACAATTTATAGTAGCCAAAAGCGTCCCTAAAAGCAACTTTATTTGCTTGTGACCGTTAAAGGAGGAACGATTGAACATTGGTGGACCATTTACGCATGCCATGTCTTGATCACTCGTCTACTCAGAGTGTCCAAACATTCTCTCCATGACTACATTAGCAAATTGTTGGTTGGTTTCAGGTAATCTGTCACACGGCCCTGGACCATTGGTTCGATAGGTGGGGTTTCTCATTTACCTTTTATTTTTTTGTCATTCAACTCAGCTACTTTCAGCCATTACCAAATGGTAGGGACGTTAATTGGACTGGATTTGGTCCAATCCAATCAGTCCAATGTGAGTCCATTATAAATGGATCAGGTCCAATCCAATCCAATGAATGTTGTGGATCAATTTGGACCGGTTTAAACCAATGTCTGGACCATTCAATCTGTTCAAATTCATTTTGATTTAGATTGGTTTCAACCCAAACCTGATCCATTGATACATATATTCTTATCTTATATCAATGGACCAGATATTGGCTTAATCCAATCCAATCCAATATAAATTTGTTACGGATGGACCAGGTCCAATCCAATCTAATAAATATTTTGGATCAGACTGGTCCAATCAAATATGTCTTGTTGGTCCGTCTAATCTGTCTAAATTGATTTTGAACTGGACATCCAATCCAAAACCGGTTCATTGACACTCTTACCAAATGGCCCCTACATTTTATTTGTACCAATGTTTTGAAATTTGAAAATGTCGTCGATCCAAACCGGTTGAACCTTTTGACGCAGGAATCAGTCACCTTTCCAAGTGTGTTTATCACCAAACCCGTTATTTCGCTAAATACAATTGATTTGGTCAACCAACTGCTGACTTAGATGATCTTACCATTGAATCATTTGACACAAATAACAGTTTACAGCTACAATTATTTTTTATAATTTAAATACTTTATTATATTAATGATGGCATCTAGAATCAATCCATTCAATCCATGCATGTTGAACCATTGATCCCGAATCCAAAGACAAAATACAGATGTAGAAGGATGTAGAAAGTCAAAGTAAATGACATATAAACTCGAACATGAAAAAACAAAATTCCAAAGAAAAGAAACCCAAAATTTTGAGGATACGACTAAAGTTGTAAAGCTTTCAATTAGTCTTAAAATGAGTCCGAAGCGAACCTGTAGTGTCCTGTGAATAGGATTCATGTGGGTAGGAGATCTCAATTGGTCCTTTGTTCCAAGCAGGAGTCATTTGAAGCAAGTATTTGTTTGGACATATGCTCAACTTGAATTTGCTCCTCATACTAACCTCGCGACATATTGCAGCCACGCATCAGGAACATCTCTCATGTCCTCCCTTGTATATTGTCAATAATTGGAAAATGTTTCCAATTCATGGCTGCAACGTGTTGTGGGGTTGTTTGTGGGAAGCAAATTCAGATTCCCTGCGGTCATGGTCCTAGTTTAATCATGTCATCTCATTTTCTTTTAGTCCCTATCTCTGTTTGGTTTGTAGTGCAAATCCATGTTTAGGTACAAATTTTGCAATTTCTCCAGTTTTGCATTTATTTATTTATAATTATAATTTGCACTCTTCATGTAATTAAAAATTTGTACTTTTGTCTCATTTGCACTATCTGGCAATGTAAATTTAGCATCCCAAAAATTGATGCAAAATTTGCACAACTTCCTCCGCAAATTCTCTCATCCAAACCACATTATCCTATCTCATTCTCAAACAAATAATCTTCATCTTACCTTCATTTAAAGTGGGTTTCACACCATTACTTCGAGAAAAAAAAAATGATAAGCAAATCTAAAAGGCAAAACTAAACCAGAATTTGCACTTCCATACAATGAAATTCATCCTGCAAACAAACTCAGGCCTACTTGCTGAGACAAAGATGCAGTCTACATGAATCATTTTAAAGATCTGCCCAACAAAGGAGCTGCTTCCCGGTGCAAATGGTTCTACTGCCCAAGCCAGTCCATTTCTTATAATAATGGTCCTAATAGTTAGAGACTTAGAGTGATTTAGTATTTCAGATATATATATATATATATTTATTAAATAAGAAACCACCCCAATTTGATCCAATATCATTATCACCATCATCATGATCATCTAAGATTTGTTCCAATTAAATGGAGTGGGTTACATGTACATGTATCCTAATTTGGTATTCTATTTCCAGTACCATATCCATCATTAAATTATGGATGCTTAAATCATTTACTAACATGAGCATGAAAAAACAAATTAGGATCCATGACCATAAAAGTTTTTTAGAGATTTTAATACTGACTGCCAACCTGATGTAACACTCTTCCTTCATTAATTCTGGAAATGGAACTAGTAATGTTTCAAATTAACGGGGTTAATTTGATCCAATATCGTCATCCCATCAAATAATATTTCAAATTTTGTACAACTTGTTATCTGAAAAAACAAAGAGTAAGCCCATTCCCATATTACAACCCAAAATTCAGTAAGGTCTAAACTAATGTTTAGCCTGCATTTGGAAACAATGTAAATATGTAGAATGTAAAATGGTTCATATAAATTGTAAAATTGGTTGTGTTGCATTGATAAATTTATCTTCTTACCAAATAGACTTTTAGATGTAATGAATGCAAACACGAATTCCAATAAAGCATATGTTTTTTTTTTTTTATCAAAAGCTCACTTGAATGTAAATTTACTTCATTTTTATTGATGTATTTTTACATTGATACATCTTATTATCAATGTAAATATACATTGGTCTGTCATTTATCAATGCAAAAATGTAATGTTGCCAAACACATATAAAAATGAACCAGAATGTAAATTTACCCTGAACCAGAATTTACACTCCATTTGCATTATTTCCGAACGCAGTGAAAGTGAGTGGTTGAAGCAACCTTCCATGCACTCTACTGCCTGATTGGAGAAGATGTGAGTTGAAGCAACAGTTTCTTTCTTAGTTTCTTTTCTATTTGGCTTTACTATTTTTACTGCCTGATTGGAGAAGATGTGAGTTGAAGCAATGAGAGAAGCTTGGCTGCCATGGAGAATTCCCCAACTCCAATGCTGCCGAAATAATTAGAAGACAAAGTTGACCTACTTTTTTATGTGTCCTACACATGTCAGCTTTGTCTTTTAGTGTGTCTTTTAGCATCTCCACCCTCTTAGCTCCACTCCAATTTTGCCTAGGAAATAGTAGAAGAGAACAAAATTTAGAAGTATTCAAGGAGAAAAATGCCAAGCTTCACACCTCTCTCTAAAGAAAAGTCTGATCCACTCACTGGAACCAGAGCCACAGCCACATTGCTGTCATGAAATGGCAACCAGAACATGGCTCTGTTCTTGATTGGGAAGTAAAGTAGTTCTTGTTTTCTTCTGCTTACAATATAATAACAAGTGATCCAAATAATTGCACCAAGAGACCCTACTTAGGAAGCCTAACAGTACCTTACTGGCTCTGCATTTCCTGTTCAGAGGGGAAAAAAGGGAGAAGAAGACACAACAAAAGAGAACCTCACCCACTCATTTGTTTGGACCACCATATATGCTAGAGGGTCCCAAGATGCTTTTGATGAACACAAAAATGGGTGTGGAGTCTGTGGACCATTGGATCAGGAGACTGCCGCCACCTTAGATGCATTTCAATCAAGGTTCCAAGTATCAACATTCGCAGAGTCAGAGACGTATTCCTGATATTAAGTTTTGAACATCTATTTATTCCTTTGTTACTAGTATTTAGGCTGTATTTGGATGCTATATCAATCAAGAACTGGTGTAAAATTTACATTGGTTCGGTTTTGTATGTATTTGGAAAGAGAGTTTGATTATTATTAACGTAAAATTAAATTCCCGTTTAATTTTGTGTGTATTTGGATGGAGTGTAGTTTTATGTCGATAATTGATGTAAAACTTTATCAGTTCTAAAATTTTACATATATAAAAACTACATCGATTTTATCGATGTAAAATTTTACACTCTTCCATCCATCACTATTTTCAAAAAAAAAAGTAACAGTCACTTTCTGGTTCAGTGTAAAACGTGATCGATGCATTTTTAAATGTGTTTTCTTAGTGAGTTTTGAAACTTGATTTCAATTAAATATTGTAGTCACAACTGTAAAATGTCTTTTCTTACTGAGTTTAGGTAGGATCAAACTTCAGAGATCAGCCTGTTATATAATTGCCAATTAGTTAACACGGGAATCCCGAGGCCTACCTCCAGAATTTGACAACATTTCACGTCATGGATGTAGTCATGCATCCAATAAAATTTGGGTGAATGACGGTTCAGCCCAAGGTCAGAATTCTTAAGCCCAAAGTATAATTGGGTTAGGTGTCAGTTCAGAATTGATGCCAATTTACGGGCCCAAAGGTCAGAATTCTTTGACATTTTGAATGCTTATAAATCTGCACTAAAATTCAGAAATCTGCAATGGGCCTATCAAACTTTTCCAATAAAATTTTCAATCAAATAATGAAGACATGCAATAATGTGAACCAGAAACACTTGACTGATAGCCCTTTAAATGAACCTCTTGAATGTGTCTGTACAAGCAAGAACAGGATGGACCAGAGTGGACCAGTATGAAAAAAAAAACAATAAATATTAACAGCTTATATGTTTATAAAAACAAATATTTTTAATCAAAATTATCTCATATACTGTCTATTAAAAATTATCCTTACATAGAATATAATAAAATTCACAAAAAAAAAGAAAAAAAAAAACAAGAGACCTTTATATAATATGACCACATAACCAGTCAGCGTCTTAATCTGTTCATAACAGAAAGAAGCGCGTCCCAACTCGATTATTAATATGGATACAAACCACAGAACCAAGAATTTGCATTCTCAGTTCAGTCGGTTCAGTTTTATTGCATAGTCATAGACCCGAACTATTGACAAGATTGAAGATATATAAATTCAAAACTACCAATTGGGTGTTTGATTTGGTCAATTAAGTTGATGTTGGTTCAAAGTATCAATACGAGACTTTGGCTTCTATGTAGGTACAATCACCATTTTAAGGTGGATTTATAGCCACATCATTCATCATTAAAAATTTTTGACAAAAATAAGGAAGTGTGGATTAATCATCCACCGTTGAAAGTAATTGTACATACAATTTAAGAGGACCCAAAATTAATTATGTCTAAAAAGGGTATTAATTATCAAATATTATCACATCTTTTAAATCCCAGTAATGTATACATGGTACAGTGTGATACGTACATATATTTTGAACCTCGAGGTTGATGAACTGAAGAGGGAGATAAGTCCAAAGAGAAGAGACAAGCAGAAAGATTATATTCATGGAAAGATTTTAAGTAGTCAAGGAGCTTACGATAAGCCTTTGAAATATATATGACATGATCAGTGATTTGAGGCAGATGACAGTCGGTCACTTTTAATGGGAAACCTTCCACATGGTCCTTAGTGGCATCTCGGTTTAGGACCATACCTCTGTCTATGTAACATTCGCTGCTGCCGTTTAGGACAGAGTACGATGAGAAAATAGGGACAGATAGCTTAGTCGATTCCAGCTGCCTGGGTTCGCCATAGTTAGTGGTGTAAATCGGGCATGGCACAATTATATGTGTCATACCGTGGCATGGCACAATTATATGTGTTGTGTCGAGCTTGAGGTTTTAGGTCAGCGGGCCGAGTTGATATGGCCCACATTATCGTGTCATGCAGCCCGTAGCTCACAAGCTGACATGGCCTGGCCCATGGCCTGGCCCATGGCATGGCCCGGCCCATAGGCCCACAAGGGACTGACTGTGGCTCACCCGAAGAACAAGCCGTTGGAGACCCCCCCCCCCCCCCCGCCCCAAAGGCTAGTTTCAATTTTGGGTGGGGGGGTTTACAGAAATACCCCCCAACAACTATATAGGGGGTATTTATGTATTTTGGCTTTAGGGGAGAATAAATGAGAATAATGCCTCCAATTAGTTGTTATTTATTCAATAATGTAATTTTGTATTTTAAATTTATAATTGTATTTTATTTGTTATATTTTATTCCATTTTCTATATTTCATTTATCCATTGACCATTGTATTGTTCAAATTCAAGAAATAAAATTCCTATTTTTTTCCAACTAGTAATTAAGCACATGCGTTGAACGTGAAAATTTTTCTTCATATTAATCAATTGAATTTCAAATATATCATAGTTAAGATAGAAATCGAAAATTAACAAAAGTAACAATATGATTAAAAATAAATGTAATTAAATGCTTGTAGAAAATAACAATTATTATTATTATTATTAAATTTTTTATTACATTTCTATCATAAATAAAATAGTTTTTATTTTAATAATTATTTTTATTTAATATGATGAATATACATTAGAATTGCTCTCAAATGTTTAAGACAAAATTCAGTACATTTTCATTTTTGGTGCTCTATCTTTTTTTTTAAATATTTATTATTCAATTATGACATCAAGTGGTATAGTGTGCAAGAAAAATAAAAAAGGGACAATTAATACTAGTTTTTATCAAATTGGTATCATTACACCAATTTGATAAAAATTCACAAGAAACTCTTGCTATGAAATTTACACCAACTTGATTGTACAAGTGGTTGGTCCTTTTAGTTCTTTTATATGGTCTAATTAATATTATATAAATTTATAAGAAAAATAAAAAAGAAAAGAACAACAAAGGGAGCAAGAGAAAGTCTAAGAGAGAACGATAAAGATTGAGGGAGAAGGAGATATTGATCGAGAGGAAGAGTGAGGGAGAAGAATGAAAAAGATTGAGAGAGAACTAGGGGCGGAGGGGAGCCATGCCCCCCCCCCCCCCTATGCCTTCAAAATGCCAATAAAATACATGTAAATCCCACTTATATTTTGACCCTTTACCTATATTTCCTAGCTTTTGCCCCCCCTATAAATATTTCTTAGCTTTTGCCCCCCCTCAAGAAAAAACTCTAGCTCCACCCCTAGAGAGAACGATAGATTAAGAAAGAGAGAGAGAGAGAGAGAGAGAGAGAGAGAGAGAGAATAGGAAATAAACAAAGGTTTTGATTTGGCTACAAACCAAAGTTGAGAGAGTGGGAGAAACAAAGGGAGCAGTAGATAGAAACATAACTGTGAGAGTGAGGGAGAAGGGAAGGAGATCGAGAAACAGAGGGAGTGGGAGAAAAATTGAAAACCTATTTTCAGTATAGGCTTTTTGCTCTGTCCAACGTGGATTAAGAGTCCAATGTTGGCAACAACCACATAAGCCTTTGATGACATGGTGGGGGGTTTTTATAATTTGAAATGTAGGTCGGTTGTCAGCGTTTTGTTAGTTTTTTGGTCATCCTACAACCTAATTTTAAATGTACAACTAGCTTTGACTATAATTTTAGATTTAAACTATATATTTCACATACATTATAAAAATATTTTTTACTTATTACACTTAATTTTTGTTTCTCTATGGTATCATTTGACCCAAGCCACTAACCACCACCTAAAAAGAAAAATAGTTTGATTTCTAGGTAAGCATTAAATTTTGTATTACATTTCTATTATTGATAAAATTATTTCTTATGTATAGTACTTATTTTTGTTCAATATAATGAATGCATAATATTAGAGATGTACCTAATATTTTATTTTTTACAAATATATAGCAATAGATATGTACCCAAATTTTCCCTATTTTTTTATTTCTGTGATTCTTTTTCTATTTTTAAAAGTTTTATTATTTGACTATGACATCATTTCATTTCTAGGTAGATTTTAACTTTGGCATTCCATTTTCATCATTAATAAAAATGCTTCTTACATTTCATACTTATTTATTTTAATTTTTATTATGACATTATGACATTATTTATTAATTCGTTTGACTCCAAACGGTCAAATTTCTTGCCCACCACTAGAAGGGAAGAAAATGTTTTTGTTTTAAATTACTTTTCAAAATATTTATTTTTATAGTATTAAAAATAATACTGTTGATTTAATTACAAGAATTTAATGATGAGAAAAATATACCTTAAATATAGGATTCAATGAGAGAGAATAGGAAAATATTTTTATTTCTAATTGGTTTCAAAATTTACATTTTGTTTCCATCATTAATAAAAACATTTCTTATTTATCATACTTATTATTGTTTAATATTTATGTTAAAAATGTTCTGAATTTTTTTTATTTTTTAATTTTTCATTTTATTATTTAATCATGGCAACATGGGTTGACCCATTTGACCCAAAATGGTTAAACTTCTTACCACCACCAAGATGGAAACACTATTTTTTCTAGGTAGATTTTAAAAGTATAAGCTTTTATGTTATTGGAATTATTAATTTATTAAGTATGGATTTAATTAATTGAACTTAATGATGAGAAGAAACAAAAATGAATTAAATATATGATTCAATGGACATGAACACAAGTTAATAACTTAAATGTTGGATTTAATGAGTGGGAATTGAATGCTTGAATATCTTAAAATTACCTCTTTTCAACTCATTTAGTATCAATAACTAATTACCGTATTTGCCCTCATTTTTTATTAACAAATTTAAATATATAAGGGTAAATTTTGTCCTCAAAAAATTCCAGAAATATTCTTGAGACCATTCATGCTTTTTAAAGTAGTATAGATTTGTTATCCATTTGTATTTTGTTAAATATTTAAGTACTCTTTTTATTTCTTTGTTAGATTTTTTTTTCCAATTTGTTCTCAAAGCTCAAAGGAAAGTGAAGTAGTTTAGTTTTAGTGTTTACTTAGCAAACAATTACAAATCAAAATCTCAAAAAAAAAAAACAAAAATAAAACAGTTTGGTCCGGTTCCACCTAGGCCCAAGGTCTAGCCAATAGCCCAACCTGACATGGGCTAGGCCCACGTCACGACTTGCAACCTGCTCGGCCCAGGCCCATGGCATGACCTAGCCCGACACGGGCATGGGCCGTAGGTCATGTCAGGCCAACCCCCCAAAGTATCCTAAGAGAGGGAAGCACAGCCCAGCACGGCCCGCAGGCCGACATGGCCTGGCCTGCACTTTGGACGGGCTGCACACGAGTCGTGCCATGTCAACCCAACACGGCCCGATTTACACCTCTAGCCCTAGTTTGGTTACTCTTGGACCCATTTTCTCTTATACTAACTTTGTGGACCAAACAAGTCCAATTCGGATCAATCCATTTTTACGTCCTATCATTATTTTTAACTTGTTGTTAACTCAAGTAGTTGAACTCATCAAACTATCGTCGTCAAGATTTTAGGTCCGGTTTGCATTGAACTTGATATTTGATCGAAAATTGTTGATTTGATCAAAAAATGTTTGATTTAGGCGGTTGAATTATTTATCCATTCAACCTGATCACTAAGTCATGGGTTGTGTGTCCAATGTATGTGCAAATTTATGGAGACCATAATTTTGTGCTCGAATATCCAATTGGGGTGATCATTTTTTTTTTGGGTAACTTTTTGAGATCTATGTATCCCAAAGGACCATAGGTGTCTTTCCCTACTATTTTCATGAAAAACCCTTTTTTGCCTCAAATCACAATTTTTAGCATTTTTTCAAATAAAAATTAAAAAGTAAACTAAAAATAATGTTTATATGCATATATTATATCTGAAAAATAATTTTACATTTCTTATTGATAAAATACATATTTATACATACTGATACACATATATACACTATATATGTTTATACATACCTATATACATATGCTAACATGGCATGATGTGACCAATTCAACTTAGATGGTCAAACCGGCGATCCATGAATTAAAGGAAAAATGGTTTGACCTCCAAGTCGATTTTTAAAATATTGCCTTTTGTAAGTACATGGTATTAATTATCGCAAAACCTGCAATGGAGGACATGACCACTGCCAAAATGTAATTATGATTGTACATCCAAGACTTGCATTGCAAAAACTTAATTGCCACAAGTCACAACTTGCTAAGACAACAAAAGTCTATGATGATGCTTGCGATGTCACACACTCTTCAATAGTAGCAACATCATTCTAAACTAACAAAGGGAAATACCGCAATGACGATAACATACTAAGAATGCCACAGCATAAAGTGTCAAGATATGAAAATTGTAGCACACGTCTAGCCTCACAATAAGTATTGTTATCCCAACCCCATATTCACGCTAAAACCTGCACATTGTCTATGTCTTCTTGTTTCCTGGTTCAACATCGCAAGGGCTTATTGAGTATGTGTTTGCATCGATGAGGTTATTGTAGAGATGTTTTTTGAGAAAACGATATTGTATGGAAGAGGATTCATTATTTCGTTTTCTTAAAAAATGTTTCCATTTTTTTGTTTGGCATTGATGTTGCCACATAGAATGTTTTTTTGGGAAACATCACTGGTTTTATTTGGTACCAGTGTTGTATAACCTTTTTTAGCATTGGTCTACATTATCCAACATCCAAGATGATGCCACATTAGAGCCATGTCATTGCACTGTTAGTAGCAACAAGCTATTTTCTAAGAAAATATTAAATTCAACGTTTCTTCAAACTACACTTTCCTGATTTCCAAGATGTGGTCTAGAGCAACGTTTTCTTTAGAAAAACAAAACCAAGCAAGAGGTTGTTTTCTAAAGCACCATTTTTTCTGATGTGGTGCTGCTTTTTGGGGCAACGGCATCGATGCCAAACGCCGCGTGAAAGGACTCTTAGCTCAACTATGACATCGTAGCATTGAAACTTGAGTGATACTTGTTGCCAACCTATCACTTGCAATATCACCTCAAGCACTCAAGCACCTCTTGTAAAAGGGTTACACAACATAACAACATACAAGCTGTTAAAAGGGACCATAGCTATGAACGTGTCTCATGTCTTAATTTACTTCATTTGTATTGTAATCAAGCATAATAAGCTAAAATTTGAAACAAAAATTGGTCAAAACTTACACTCAAGTCATTTGCTCTGCCATGGTTTTGCATCACTAGAAATTTATTTGCATTGCAACCAAAGACAACCTAAGGGATTTGCATGGACATGTGATTAAACCCTAGGTTGCTTGTCTGTTTTAAATCTAACAAATTATAACTACCTTTTGAACCAGAAAAGTTTCCCTCTCTCCTCATTTCTTCCCAAATCCTACTCTTTTCTCTCTATAAATAGGAGAGGCTTGAAGCCCTCATTATCATCCTTTTAAATCCCTACATGAGCCCCACCTTTCTATAATTCTAATCCTTCGACTTTTTGTAACCTCTCTCTCTCTCTCTCTCTCTCTCTCCCATCTATCCTTCTTGACCATCTACCATCTTTAAGATAGACCCCATTGTTGCCTTATCTCCCTACCTCCACCTTTCACCCGTTTGAGAGGGTTGAAATTGCATCTACTTCTAGCTGACCATTTTCAAGGCCCACACACAACATATAGGCTATGTTTGTTGAAAAATATAGATCCATCAACAATTAAAGGATTGTCTACTAGCCTCTATGAATAATGTGCCTTGCCAAGATCATGATGTAAGTACATGTAATTCCTTATTACCCTAACCGCATTACCTATATCAAAATAAGGCCACACATACATACGTATTGACACATGGGATCACCCAAAACTTGCGATGCGATGAGTTTATGAGTCAACGTGGACTTTTGATGAGCTTAAGAGTCATAACAGACTTGTGATGAGCCGAAACAACCCATGATGAGACATCCGGTAGATGACAGGGCAGTTAAGCAAACATGTCAGACCAACTCTAACGTTATTCACGACATGTTAGTGCGGGAAACTTGTAACGGGAAGTAGCACATGTGTATTATGAGAATCCTCTAACAAAAGGAAACTTTGTCCTAGGTAGATTTCATTCAACACATGGCAAGCCCCCAGTAATGCCTTCTTGGCAACCAACATGGAATCAAGGATTCCCTTTCCTAATGGGAATCAAACCCTTTTTGGATGTTTCTCCTTAAAGCCTCGGGATCTCCTTTATAAAAGGAGGGGAACTGAGCACAACTACGATGACGACGACTCTCATCACACTTCGACTCTATTCAGCATTCTACAACCAAATATACCCATACTACTCTGCCCTATCCCGAGAACCAACCCTTAGTCCTTCTCTGTCTTTCAAGGGGACCACTCCTTTTAGCCTTACCATCACACTTACATTCATAAGTGTTGCAAAATGAAGGAAACCAAGTGATTTTATATTCTATTAAAGGGAATGGTTGGGCTTACTTATTAAGATTAGACTTCTCTTTGTTGGTGTTGTTGTACTGACTTGCAATTGTTTTCTAGGTCATTCGAGTCATACACAAAGTGTTAAAGGTGTAAGCAATGGTGATAGCATAAGGTATAGCTTAGTGTTTCCTCTAGTTTAGCCCCCCTATTTCTTGATGGAAGGCCTTCTATCAAGAAACATGCCTGCTATATATTTTTAAGTTTGCAACCCCCTTGTTTTTTGATAGAAAGCGTTCTATCAAGAAACATTTGAAAGTGGGAAGAGATTATGTTGAAATTTCAGCCCCATGTTTCTTGATAGAAGGCAAAACATTTGAGAGATGAAAGGTTGAGTCCAGTTTGCAGCTCCCCAGTTAAATTCTTCTAGGGTTGGGTTGAGAACCTTAGGCGCATGCCAAAGTTATTAGAACTGTTAGACAATGTATGCCCTTAGTTCCAATCAGCTTGATGTACATTATGACATTTATTGTAAATGAATAAAAGTACATATTTGATTCATGTTATATGGTGTGTTTCTGTGTAATACCCTTAAACTAGACACTAATGAGACTCATGTTAGTTTAGAATCTTCACAGCCATTGCAGAAGACCTGGGGAGGTTTATCCTACTAAGGCTGACACTAATGTGGTACCAAGTCGGGTGGGGAAGCTCGTCTCAGCTGCCAGTGTGAGACCTGAAGTACATGTAGTGTGGGTTTGCTTGAAACCCTGAACCAGACCATTTTCCAGTTATGCCCTAGACCTTGGAGACAAACAGGCAAAACTAGAAAGTTACACCTAACCCATAGACTCGATTATGGTATTGCACTAGGTGTCGGATTGGGTTATCTTTGACATGCCAATTAGTGAGATCCTTAAAGGGGGTCAAAACTTGGGTATGTTGGGGCAATCTAAGAATTCACCTAAGTGGGTGATCATAGTGACAGAATTAGCCCTTTTGTCGGATAAATTGAATGATCGGAGAATGCACTCTCTCTGATGGAAACCTAAACTACTAGCAGTTGATTTCAAACTTGTTAAGATTTGTTTTGCAAAATACATTTATATAGATATATACATATCTATTATGATTTCACAAAATGCTTGCAAAAGGTTTTAATTCCCAGGATCCATGTGAGCAGAGAGTGCAACACTATACCTTGCAACTAAGGGAGATGACCTCTCTTGTCAAGTAGTGTATAATCATTAAGGGTTGAGAAGTTAAGTGTAAGGCCATTTAGGAATAATAAACCTGATGGGATAATCTCACATCTACCCACAGTCCTTGGACCTTCATAAGATGGTTGGACCCAATGACCATTTAGTGTAAATGTTGGGCACATTAAGAGCCCATACTGATGGACTCGGGGGTTCACTATATTCAGCAGTGAATTCGGTCAAGCCCTGTAACAGAAGCTAGGATGAACCCATGTGGCTTATGTGGAGATTAATAATAGGGTCCCATGCCATACAAAGAGAGCTAAGCTAGCCAACATTAAAGGAAGTGAGCCTAAAAGCTTAATGGGCATAAAGCCCATTTCGAATTGGGTTAATTTGATTAATTAAATAAGGGGGCGAATTTGGGTATGGATCAGTAGATAAGGATAAGAGGATAACTCTTATCCACTTAAAGAATCCAGATCCAAATAGAGATTTGGATTAGGAAACTCCTAATTAGATTAGGAGAAGTTGATCATAATCTACAGATAAGATGAGGGATAAGACTTATCACTTAAAGAATCTAGATCCAAATAAAGATTTGGATCAAGAAACTCCTAATCAAAGTAGGAGATTAACTCTTTAAGTATATATAAAGCAGGAGGGCTAACTGGAATAAGACACACAGTTTGACTAACTTTTCTACATTTAGTTCTCTCTCTCTCTCTCTCTCTGTTCTTGCCGCCCTACCTTGTTCGATCTCCACTTCTTGGAGTGGTCAAGATTGGATCTTGATATTGTTTCTTAGTGGAAGAAACAATCTTGAAGTTATGCTCACATCCCTACACAATTCTTGTTGAAGAATTGGAATTCTTGCTAAAGAATCCACTTGTTGATCCTACCTCACCCTAAGCTATGTCATCTTCAGTGAATGAAAGATTTGGTACCCTCTTTAGGCGTGAACACCTACATTGGGAGGAGTTTTTTTCATGGATTCCGTATCAGGTATTCCTCTCTCTAATCTTGGTTTCAAATTTGGTCCAGTTTGTTTCAAAAATGAACCTTGAAAAATGTAGTTTTTCTGAATAAGGGAATAGGATTCCCAGATGGGAGAAAGAAATTTTTGAAATTTCACCTAACCACCCTAAACGGTTCAGCCATCCATATATGGATCTCCCATCCCTTCAAGAACACTCGAATGATTACAGTGTTGTTAATAAGTATATGTTGTGAGGTTAATGTGATTGATGTGTCATTGGTAAAGTTGTTGGTGGATTTCCAAAACTAGAAAAGGTCTAAAGATAGTTTAAAGTATTAGGACTCTTGCATAGTGAAGTATCAAATAGGGGAAAATATGGCACAAAGGTTGTGTGATAGGAAGCCTCCTATTTAGTGTGCAGAATTTTGGAAGGAACATAATATTATTCTTGTGATGTGATTTGAGCTTTTGTTGCAATTTCTTTGTTACATCATACTGTTAATTCCATAACAATAATATCGTTGGTCATAATGTATTTTCATTTGAATTATGTGTGGGATATATAGTCACATAGTTTGGTCAATGTGTTGAAAGATTAACAGTTAATTGAAAGAGTGATTTCTCCACTAATGTTTATGTGAGATGGACAGTGTTGAAGCTCACTAGTGTCGAGTTCTTATGCAACTATTTGATTAAAGTAAGCCTTGTAGTCTATTATATTCGTGTCTATTTACAATATAGGCAAAGATAAGGTAAATAACTAGGGTCTAGGACTAGTTACCTAGAGTTTCATAAGTAATGTGCAGTTCCTAAGGCTGCCAGGGCTTTGTTAGACACTCACCTGGGGTTGCCAGGGTTTTATGATATGAGCACTTGGGGTTTATAGGGCCTTCTTAGGGTTGCTAGGGAACTAAGATGTGCACCTGGGGTTGCAAGGGCCTTCTTGGGGTTGCCAAGGAACTATGTTATGTGCTTAGGGTTGTGTCAGGGAATTGTGATGCACGCTTGGGGTTGCTAGGGAACTGTAATGTGTGCCTGCGTTGCTAGGGCCTTCCTGGGGCTGGGATTGCTAGGGCCTTCCTAGGGTTTCCAGGGAACTATGATGTGCGCCTGGGGTTGTTAGGGCCTTCCTAGGGTTTCCAGGGAACTGTAGTATGCACCTAGGGTTGCTAGGGCCTTCCTTGGGTTGCTAGGGAATTGTGATCTATGCATTGGGTTGTTAGGGCCTTCTTGGGTTTACCAGGGAATGTAAGTGTTCTCCTAGAGTTGACAGGGTATTCCTAGGGTTTCGAAGGAATTGTGATATGTACCTAGGGTTGTCAGGGCCTTTCTTAGATTGCTAGGGAACTATGATTTATGCCTAGAGTTACCAAGGGCTTCTTGGGGTTACCAGGGAATGTAGGTGTGCTCCTAGGGTTGATAGGGAATGTAGGTGTGCTTCTTGGGTTGCCAGGGAACTGAGATATGTGCTTGGGATTTCCAAGGCCTTCTTAAAGTTGCTAGAGAATTTAAGTGTGCTCCTGGGTTTCTAGGGAACTGAGACGAGCTACAAGTAACATGTTAGTCATCAGCTATAGGATATATGATGAATGCGCAAATATTTTAAAATCCTAGATGAATTTGGAATCATGCTAAGTATATGAGACCTGTTAAAGCATGTTTTAAAAAGAAAAACGATAGTAGGACACAATTTCACAATTAAGTTATGATATATTGGGGGATGGTGTTGAAGATAATTTGTTTGACTAGAAATGCCATGCTAGAATAAAACGTTTTGAAAATGATTATGTAAAAAAAAAAAACAATTCTTTATCAAAATGGAAAATCAATGTTTCAAATAGCAAATATAAATGATCGAGAAGTATTTTAACATTAAACTCCAAATTATGAAATTGAAGTAAAAGAAAGAAACAATTACTTTGTACTAGTTGTCAAGCAGTATTTTAACATGTTCCAATCAAGATGTTTGTTGGTATTAGACAGAAAGAAGGAGCATTGGGCTTCCAAACATACAACAAATGTTTTTGAAAGAACTTGTTTTTCTTAATGTTGACATTCACGATGTCCGCTATGGAGTTAATCTTTCTCAAAAAATAGGTTTGTTTGTTGATAATGTGGTACAACTAAAAGCATTAATGGAACTAAAAGAAAAGTCTCTGACCAAAATCATGAAAGTGATGGGATTAATTTCTAGGATTTGTTTGTTGGCTTCGTTTGGTAAAATTTAAAATTGCCCTACTAACTTGGAAACAAACTTGAAACAAATTTGTTAACTACATTGGGATCAATAACCATGGCAAAAGAAATCTTAGAATAGGCCTTTTAATCATTTTTAGAGAGCAAAGGGTTCTTTTATATATATATAGAGAGAGAGAGAGATAGATAGATAGATAGATAGATAGATAGATAGATAGATAGATAGATAGATAGACAGAGAGAGACCGATAGACGATCATCAGAAAAGAGCATGGTTTTTAAAATCGGACCGAACGGTCGGATCAGAAAAACCAAGAACCGGTTCCATTCTACCCCAAAACTGTTGATTTGGTCAGCTAACAGCTGACCTCGGGTGGTTGAACCATTTGACCCATTTGAACCGTTTATCGGTTTGACCGATTTTTTTAGTTTTTTTAATTTTTTAAAATTTTTTTAATTTTTTTTGTCAAAGTGGGCCATCTATTCGGTTTGAACGGCCAGACCGTTTGACCTGGGAACCGGATCCAAAAGAAATAAAATTTTAAAGTCAAAATATAATAATTGATATGTGTTGCCAAGGTGATCAAAACTTTTCAAAACCAATAGAAACAACGGAAAAGTACGGATAGACCCAATGCAGATTTCTAATTTCCACTACAGAGCTATAAACATTCAAAATGCCAACAACCCACTTTCTATGCACCAACATCTACCCGTGAATTGACATCAATTCTGAGTTGTTACCGACCCCAACAGTACTTTGGGCCTACAAATTCTAACCCTGGGCTGAATCATCATAACCTGTGTGGATCCATGATCTGTAATGATGTATATCATAGTCAAACATTTGTGATGTGGTTGATCTCCTGTTCACAAACCATTGGTTTCTCAGTGATCTGATCTGAGAATTCACAGTAGTAAGAACTTGCAAAATGCTTTGAGATTAGTAAACCTTGGGGCAAGGGATTTGCAAGTTCAGTCAATTGAGAAAGGAGAAGAAAGGAGGGTGTTCAAGTGTTCTACAACAGCATTTACAGAGTTTCTCATCTCGGTTTGTTGTTGTTACATCTGATCAAAGCGGACCTCAATACCATAGATTTTGTGAAACAGGATCGCAATGTCCGCTTGTTCGGTTGTTTCTTGGAATTTTTGGGGTTCACATGTTGCTTCTTTGGGATGGTAAAAGGTTGATTCTATGAATAGTCATTCTCTATGATCAATGATTGAATCAGAGATTCTAATGTAAGTGCGATGGTAAGGCTGAAAGGAATGATCCCCTCGAAAGACTGAGAAGGATTAAGAGTAGGTTCTTGGGATAGGGCAGAGTAGTATGGGTATATTTGGATGTAGAAAGCCAAATAGAGTCAGAGGGTGATGAGAGTCATCGTCGTCATAGTTGTGCTCGGTTCTCCTCCTTTTATAAAGGAGATCTCGAGTCTTTAAGGAAAAACATCCAAAAAAGGGTTTGATTCCCATTAGGAAAGGAAATCATTGATTCTGTGTTGGTTGCCAGGAGGACATTACTGGGGGCTCGCCACGTGTTGAATGAGATCTTCCTAAGGCAAAGTTTCCTTTTGTCTGAGGATTCTCATAATACACATGTGCTACTTCCCGTTACAAGTTTCCTGCACTAACGTGTCACGAATGACGTCAGAGTTGGTTTGACATGTTTGCTTAACCGCCTTATCATCTACTAGGTGCATGTCTCGTCATAAGTTGTTTTGGCTCATCACAAGTAGAAATGGCAACGGGGCGGGTTCGGAGCGGGGATTACATTCCCGACCCCAATTCTAAAATTAACCCCCATCACCGTCCCCGATCCCACCGGGGATAAAATTTGTCCTCCATCCTCAATCCCCGACGGGTAGGGGTAATCATTTCAGCCCAGCCCGCACAGGCCCAGCTGAAAATTTTGGGCTTGGGCCTGGGTTTTGTGTTCAGGCCCAACCCGGCCCACATATATTTTAACTTACACATTTTGTGTATAATGTATACATATGTATACAAGTTATTTTACATTATATTATATATTTTATATATAAATATTATAGCATGACATGTATAATTTATATTATATGTAATATTTTATATTATATAATGTATAAAAAAAGTTTATATGCATGTTATGTCATTTAATATAAAATATTATAGATATGTAATGTTTTATATATATGAAATACATTGGCCTAGAATCAGGCCCAAAACCCAAGGCCAGGCCAGGGCCTAAGCTATAGCCCTTATCATAAGTGCAAAGCCTGGCCTGGCTCATGATTACCCCTACCAACGGGGATGGGTTCCCCGTGGGGACTCGAATCCCCGAAATTGTTTTAGATAACAGTATTTTTGAAAAATAAATTTACTTAAAATAAATAAAAATTTTAAATTATAAATAATGTTTTAAATATATTTTGATATATATATACATATATATGTATACATACATACATACATACATACATACATAATTGAGGTCGGGGCGAGGTAGGGATCTTAATCCCCATCCCCGACCCGATGGGGTCGGGGAAATTGGGTCCTATCGAGGATGGGAAAATTGCCATCCCTAATCACAAGTCTGTGTTAACTTTTGAATTCATCGCAAGTCTACAATGGCTTTTAAGCTCATCACAAGTCCATAATGACTCTTACACTCATCACAAGTTGACCATAACTCTTAAACTTATTGTAGCGCAAGTTTTGACTTTTGAGTGATCCCATGTATCAATATGTATATTTACCGAGTCTGGATATCTTATTGGTACAAAATCTGCCCCATTTAGTGTAACCACACATGAAGAGCATCTCAACCTCTACATAATATTATTTACCGCGGTCTTATTTTCACTTAGAAATTACATATTTACATATATTTATACATGGGACTTATCACACTTCTTAGGCAGGCAGGTAATGCAGTAGTTTTTTAATCAAAGCAACTGAACCAACTTTGTCCAGGTCTACTAAAGTAGTAATAGAAAATTACAGCTTTCATCTGATGTCTGACAAAGATGATGATTATCTATTTATCTGATTGAATGTTTTTGTGGGAATATTATGGGTAGATGGGTATGGGCAGTTAGGCACATGGCTATTGGTTGCTGAACAGAAAGAAACTGCACCTGTTCTAAATCCAAATCTGTGCAATAAACTCGCCCGGTAAATGAAACTAGTCTCTTTTAATATAAAATTGGTCTAAGCTATCTTCAAAATTCTATTTAATATAAATATGTAGTATTAAACTATTAATAATAAACAAAGCTAGAAGGACAAGGGAGGGCAGAGTACATGAGGTGAACATGGACGGAATCAAGCTTAAATTATTTATTAGGTCATCTTGACAGGTTTATTTTTTATTTAAATTAATTAAATTTGTCATCTTGGAAAGCTATATGATGTGAGAGATACTCTGGGCTCTAATTGGATCAATTAGAATATGTGGCTAACCCAGATGATCCATCAGATAAGTGGGCCTCTGGATCAATTAGAATATGTGGCTAACCCAGATGATCCATCATTTACTGAGTTGTAGCTTTTCCCAATTCAATGTTGTCTATTTAATGCTTCAATCTTTTAATAAAAAATTGCTTAGAAAGTAAGGGTGGTTTTTAGACACGTGGCAACTAAAATAGTCAAAGCAACTGGATTGGCAAGCTTCTGTCCACAATAGTCCATGATAAAAGTGTAAAGCAATAAGTTTTGCAGGCCGGATTGCTCTGCCGAGACATGACATTGCATGGCATAGCCAGACTAGCCCCCAGTCAGTTGTATATTGTCATAGTCAACATCTCTCTCTATACAATTTTGTACAAATAGCATGTGGGGGGGGGGGGGTCTCAGAGTCTTAAGTTTGTTGCTTCAGAAAAGATAAGAAATAAACAAAATATGCTAATCTATAGAGAGAGAGAGAGAGAGAGGGGGGGGGGGGGGGGGGGGGTCTCAGAGTCTTAACTGCATCTGGGTTTTTAACAAACATTTTATTTTATTTATGGGAATCAGCTCCAACTGTACTGACCAGATCAAAGATTCAGTGAGTTATTTCAGCCCGTAAAATTATTTTTCCATTTGAAGAGCTACCAATATCTCAGAATCCCCCTGGTTCACCAAATGGGAAACTTATAGGCATGGCTCAGAGAGAAAACTAGTTCAGTTCTGTGCAAGAAACTACCCCATCAAATGAAACTAGTTCTTTTAGTCATTGTTTTGGGAATCCAACCACATTAATTATCTTAGGCTCATTCTATTGGTCTAAAGTATCAATGAATTTTCATGTATCTTCAATATACTATTTAATATATGAATATAGTAATAATGATATAAGCAAAGTTAGTTTTAACTAAAGATTGGAACGTTAGAAGGACAAAGGACATAATAGTACATGAGGTGAACATGAAATCAAGCTTAAATTATTTATTTTAATTTAAGTACAAATACTAAGTAGTAGCTTTATTTTTATTTAAATTAATTTTGTTTATTAAACTAAAAAAATGCTTGTATTGACTTTCTTGAAAAGTTATGATGTAAAAGATACTCTGGACTCTAATTTGGTCAATTAAGCTTCTTGGAGAGAATATGTGGCTAGCCCAGATAACCCATCAGATAAGTGGGCCTGGGTTATCCATATGTACTTGGTTCCCCCAGCGGCCCAATACCATGCCCCACAATTGATTGGTTGTAGTTTTTTACCAATTTAATGTTGTCTATCCAATGTTTCAATCTTTTTAATTAAAAAATTGTTTAAAAATAAGTGTTTTTGGACACGTGGCAAAGCTCTTTTTTTTTTCTTTTTGAATAAAACCGAGCAAATTAGTAGAGCATAGAAAGATATGAACAAGTCCAAATAAAATAGTCAAGGCATCTGGATTGACAAACCTGTGCCCACAATTAGTCCATGATGAAATAAAGTGTAAAGCAATAAGTTCTGCAGGAAGCTGGGCCGGAGTGCTCTACCGAGGCATGACATTGCATGTCATGGTCACACTTTCCATCTGAACAAGCCGCTATGGATCAGCCACTTGTATATTGTCCTAATCAACATCTCTCTCTCTAGTCTATAATAACCTATTTCTTAATTTTTCTTCTGTTTAAGAAATAATTTTTCTTCTGTTTAAGGGTCCATTTGGTTTGTATTCAGAATCAAAATTAAAATCTATTGAAATTAGAATTGGAATAATCTATTTCTATAGTTTATTTGGTTCATACAGGAATAAAAATAGGAGTTGAAATCAGCTGAAATGAAAATTCATTCCCAAAGAAGGGAGAGCGAATGGCCATTCCCTCGAATGGGGGAATGCCATTCCACCGGGAATGGAAATGGAATTCCAATTCTGTCCAACCAAACCGATTCCAAACCTTAAATTTGTTTTCTTTTGAAAGATGAGAAATAAATTGATCAAAATGTACTTTAATAAGATTAGCTTTTAAGTATTTTCATGTAATAGCTCATTAAAACTAGAAAAGAATATGTAGCTAAGCACAACATGCTAATCTAGAGAGAGCGAGGGAGTCAATGCTTTAATTTAATCTATTACAAATTAAAATGTTTAATATTATTTATTTATCTGAAGTAAAATGATTATAATGACAATCAATTTCTTAGAGGTTGGAACAAGAAAAAGAAAAGAAAGAAACAGAAATTAAGGCTCAGTTTGGGAAGAGTCTGCAAATGCATATAAAATACAAGATTTTTTACTTCCAAACTGAGCCTAAGAGTCAAAATGTTCAATTTTCCAACCAGAAAACTGCAGCTTGGTTGTTAACAAACATTTTATGGGGATCTGCTCCTACTGTGCTGATGGGATCAAAGATTCAGTGGGCTCTTTCAGACTAAAACATTTCTCATTTGAAGAGCCACCAATTGCTCAGAAGTTAAGCCCTCCCTGGTTGACCAAATGGGAAGACTATAGCCATAGCTTTGGTTTTAAAATTACAGATGTAGAGACAGACATAATTGAAAACCCAAAACAATAATAAATGGACGACGCTTAGTCATTGCAGCGGTCATCAGCATCCATTGGGATTTTCAAGCCAAACCCATCTACAACATTTAGTACGAAAGATGGAAAAGCCATCCTAAGTCACACCTTCCCACAATCTCACTTTCTTTGCTGAATTTATAACGGTGATATGCATGGTGGGAGTAGTTGGGTTTCGGTCCTGAGAAATAAAATAATTGTTTTTAGAAGAAACATATCAATCCTAATTACCAATTGATGAAAATGAAAGTAGAAAAATAGGGACCACATTGATGAAGATGGTATGAATTTTCATTACCAATTGATGAAGATGGTATGAAATAGGGACCACATCATCTTGCTTCCTACCTCCTAAACAAATAACCCTTTCCTATCTCTAATCTCTTACATCTAAGGTGGGGATAACATCATTTTTCTTCCTATTTTACTTCTTATAAACAAGTAAGATAAAGTCAGGTGTGATGAATAAGTAAACTAGAATTTACACTATGCCTATTTGCATTCCCATGCATTTCACTAATGCATATGAAATTTGCACTATAACCAAAGTGCAAAATGAGAAGAATGCAAATTGTTGTTCACTCTTGCGTTTAGTTTTACTTTAATATGCTTCAGATTTCATCTTTTCCTTCAACAGCAATAACAGACAAAATAAGGCAAGAGGCCAAAACAAAAATAAAACTGAATTTCCACCAAAATCATTTGGGTAATTGCACACCCTTACTTTTGCACCAATTCAAATGAAATTGCATCACAAACAAACCGGATCCTAAAGAAAAGGAAAGGAAAACTTTTAACACTAGCTGTGGATCCAACCATGTAGGTAAAGCTATTATTCTTCACAACATAATTCCCAGCACCCACCTCCATGTGCTTCAACCAGTTCATTGTAAGACAACCAACATTACCCTACCAAAGGAAAAGGTGGCACATGGGATCCTAATGTTAATATTAACCAAAACCAACCAAGAAATTAACAAAATTAAATCACCCAGATTAAAGCTCTGTTCGACGAACATGATTCAACATTTACCAAACTTTTTTCTGTAAAAGTAGGGGAGAAGACTTGAATTGGTAACTTAATTAGCTGGGTTGGATATATTGATAAGACCATCATGTCTGTTTGATACTGATGTCCTTAACCCTCTAGCCTCTGCTTAGGAACAACATTTGGGTTGAGATTTGTTCTACCAAACATTAGTTAAAATGCATTTAGGCCCCTGTTTGGTTTGCAGGAATAGAGGTCTGTAATCAAAATCAGAATGGGGTGTTCCAATTCTAACTGTTTGATTAGGTGGAATCAGAATTCCATTCCTATTCTTGTTGGAATGGCATTCCCCCATTTGAGTAAATGACCATTCCTTGCCCCTCTCTTGGAAATAAAATTTCATTCCTGCTGATTTCAATTCTCATTTCTATTTTTATCTGACTCAAACAGACTATGAAAATAGACTATTCCGATTTCAATTCCAACCACAAACCAAACCGACTCTTAATTGTGTTTGAACAACTGTCACTGTGAAGCTCGATGGTTGAGCAACTCCTCCACCCATATACTGGAATTGAGTCAAAACAAGCCAACTCTATATCAGCAAGGCTGGAAACCAACCTTGCATAGTCACTTCATATGCCTTCTAAAAGAAACAAAAGATTTTTGTTCTCACCAAAACACTCAATGAAGATTCTCAGGGGAGCCTCCTATTTCTTTATGACAACAGACAAATCCCCAACAAGAAGACAAAGGAAACCCCTGTTTATGTTTATGATGATAAAAGTTATTAGTGATAATTAGGGGCGTGTCACCTTCATCAAAACAAGCCAATTCTACATCAGCAAGGCTGGAAACCAACCTTGCATAGTCACTTCTTATGCCTTCTAAAAGAAACAAAGATTTTTGTTCTCACCAAAACATTCAATAAAGTTCTCAGGGGAGCCTCCTATTTCTTTATGACAATAGACAAATCCCCAACAAGAAGACAAAGGAACCCCTGTTTATGTTTATGATGATAAAAGTTATTAGTGATAATTAGGGGCGTGTCACCTTCATCAAAACTGTGATGTGCCCAAATCCCTGAAAATGCTCCTCTTCTTTTCTTGGCAGGATCACAAATTCCCAACTCCCAAGTCCTAACCCCTTGATTGCCCCAAAAAGAGAGGCGGTGAAGATTGAAACTAGAGCTTAGTTGTTTGTTCAAATATCTGTAGAATAGACAAAGGAAAAAAAGGACTTCGGTTTGTTGGTAGGAGGATCTTTTAGACCACAACAATGTCTTTCCACGAAAGGAAAAGAATTCATCATGACACCATTGAACAGTCTGATTCAGAACTTCGAATCCACATCACACCCACATCAATTCTTTGCTGACATGAATCCCTTTTGCACTATTTCAACAGATTAAAGACTACGAAAGGGGAAACGAATGCAAAAGGCTTCACTGAATCAACCCCATTGGAATATGTACAAACACCACGAGCAAAGCGACCTCCTTTTTGGGGGAAAGAAATTTTGTGCTAGGGAAAAGACCCTTTTCCGGCACACCAATAGGTAATACATATTCTAGGACAATTTAGTCTTCACTGTCATTTTCATCCCTCTTCTTTATTCCCCCTTTTACTTTCAATGCAGGGAAGGGAGAAAGGAGTGCAATTTGATCTTAATAAATGAAATACATGAACAGGGTCATGATAATGTTGATGCGAGAGACTGGATTGTAAGCTCTAAGCTGTGTTGAGATCAAACATTCAATCTTATCTGAACCCATCATTGCACATACACGCTCACTGAAGATGGACCACAAGAAAAAAACAGCCCCTGAAAATCCATCTTGAATATGGATTTATATACATGTTAACCAGACCAGCATCTACTTTTGTTATCTCTCTCTCTCTCTCTGGGCTTGCTTTTGCCTACCCAGGTGGCTTAGCTTCAGAACACAAGACAATAATTCAGTAAATTTACAGTGTAGAGTCAGGCTTGTTGTTTGTTACACTTCTGTGTCACAAAATTTTCCATCCATCCTGTTCTGAACTGCCTTGACAGCAGCAACTCGAGCTGCAGTGGCAGCCTTGTTAGCGGCCATGACTGCCTTGTCCACTCGTTCATCCACCCGAGGAAGATTAATGGCATTCCCTGCTGCCTTTCTAGCTGCCTGAGGTTTAATGAAAAGGGAATGAGATAAAATTTCTGAAGCATTATTGGCCTGAAGCCCAGAACATGAATGAGGTAAGAACAGTAAAAGAGAAATTAATGCAAGCAATGTACCTGAACTGCACGCAGGACCCCATCTATTAATGGGAGTTGGGGGTTTTTGAGGACACCAGAGTCCCACTCTCCACATCTTGCATCTCCATTTCGGAATGTGTACATACCAAACCCTTGCTTCCGGCCTTCATGCCATGAACCCTCGTAGCAGTGGCCGTTGGCAAAGTGATACACCCCAAATCCATGGATCTTGTCTCCAAAATACTCTCCAGCATACCGATCTCCATTTCTGCACCACAATTACATTTACCCATCAATATTTGGTTACTTCAACAGAATTTAATTGATTTTAAGCACTTCAGATGACCCAATTCAGCTATTAACTTCAAGAGACAAAAAGGTTTCCACAATATTACAGTCTGTATGAGTCAAGCTCCTGATTGCAGTACTTTCTATGAGCAATTTGACAGTGGTAAGAGAGTAGGTAGTTCTATAGGCATAAGATTCTAACATGCTCCAAAGATTTCACCCACCAGAATTTAAATGGAAACAATCAAGAGAAAAGAGTTTTACAGTTCCACTTGCCTAGTCCCTGACTGAGACTGATCTTATTCATCAAGTCTCAAACAAGAACACCAAACACTACTATCATCCTAAACAGATACAGTGTTTAACGAAACACTAATATCAGCACTGATTTTCGAGTATTTAACATTAAAACACAAGGCTCAAACTCGAAGAAAGAGAATTTCTTACCTGAAATAGTAGCAACCCAGGCCGTGCTTGACGCCACACTTGAATTCTCCAACATAACAGCTCCCATCCGAGCAGGTCTGCACTCCGATGCCATGGCTCTGCCCATTACACCACTCCCCTGCATAGCTATCCCCTGTGTAGAATCGATAAACCCCGTAGCCATGTCTCAACCCTTGCCGATATTGTCCCCGGTAGCGGCTCCCCCGCGCCCAGCTCTCGATGCCGTACCCATCATACCTCCCATCAATCCAATCCCCCTCGTATCTCCCATTCACAAAATAATTATACACGCCGCTCCCATTACAGCTCCCCTTGTGAAATTCCCCCTCGTAGAAGTCGCCATTGCTGTAGAACTCCACACCTTCTCTGATAATTTTCTTGTCTTTCCTCTCTTTCTTGAACGACGACGAACCGTCGCTGCTGCCGATGAACCACTGAACAGAATCTCCCCCACTCTTCGAAAGCCCCAACCTTTTGTTCTTCTCATCCCAGATATGTTTCAGAAACAATGAGGTCTGGATGATAAAACCCTTCTTTCCGGCCACATAGAGCACAACGGCGACCAAAATCATCGCCAGTAACAGATTCTCTGAAGTGGGTATTTCTTCCCTTCTGAGATAGAAGAAGAAGTACATGCAAAGACAGGAGCTCAGGGACGCCATGGCCAGAGCAGGGAGAACCCGGTTCGAACCAGTGACAACTCGTGTTCCTGAGCTAGACTTATGTGGCTTCTCTTCCTCCGACGCGGCCTCTTCGTCATGGATGGAAGAAAGACTGTGGATGGAAGATCGAATGGTTGGAGATGACCGGAGGAGAGACGATTGGGTCCTTGTGAGCTTGCTCTGGCTCTTCTGACTGTCCATGGCGCTTTTGAGATTTGAGTATCGTTCCTCTTTCTTTTCTTCCTTAATGGCTCATTCTGTACCGCGAGATTCTTATAACGGAGATGGAAGTACCGGGGAATGTCTCAGACATCTCAGGCGGCGCAGGATAAGCAGTTTCAGGGGCGCAGGTTAGCAGAAGGGCGAGAGAAGAAGATGAGACTTGAGAGATGACTAAACCTGGAAAGTGGAAACCGTTTGAGGGGTTTGAATTCGTTGTTTATTTATCGTGTTTGAGGGAAACGAGCTTCCCAACGTACCGCTTTTTTTCAATTACATCCGTCCGATTAAATCCAACAGATATTATCTGCTTGACATCTTTTAACCTAAGAAATGTCGCCAGAAAACTTTGGACGGTTTGATTTGAAAGGAGAGTTCTGATCCATCGGATTATGATTAAGATTTTCCCAGGTTTGACGGGGCGATACGACCGTCGGATTTAGAACAGACCTCTTTTTTCTTTCCTTCTTCCGTATTCACGCCGGCACGTGCGATAGGAACTTTTCGAATTTCTTTATGAGAATAATAATCTCCTGCTGTCGGGCTATTACCTTATCATAGCCCGTGGTCCCCCCCCCCAATAGGATCCTCAACCCACTAAGGCCGTACGCCTGAACCGGATTACCACTGAATTGGACAAACAATACTATGGCAACCGTCCGATCTACATGACTTTTATATTAATCATGTGATTGAACGGATGGGTAGGGGAAAAGGCGAAATTAAAATTTGAAATACGTCAAAGTGAAGAAATGATCCACAAATCCAGTGGTTAGAGTCGATCTGGGTGCAGACCGATCGATCTAACAACTCGGTCTATTATAATATTTTAACCCTAGAAGTATGGCATCCCCTTAGGCTCTAACGTGCAAAGCACTTCTTTAAAGCGAAGCACGTGAGATTACCTTACCTAGAGATTATTGTATATAGTTTATAGGCCATAGTTACCGTTTATAGCCATTAAAGTATTTTGTATCCACAAACGAAAAATGGAAAGTGAGTGTTAAGGCGGCATTTGGATGTAATTATACCACAGCAACCATGAACAGAGTCATCATTACAGCCACTCATGCAGGGTTAAAGTGAAGGAGCAGGTCAACATCGAGATGTGGTTTATGTCTTCCTTTAATGGGTTTGGACTTGGATTCATTAATGGATCGGTTGTAATCCGGTTTTTGCTATGTTTCAGCCTTTTGGATCTAGTGATTCTGGATTTGGATTCGGTTCTTTAAATTAGATCTGAAACCTGTATATGCACCTTTTGCGTGGGATCTATCTTCTTATGGTCACGGTATAAATCAGCAGAAGCTTGGGCTTCGGATACAAAATTTGCTGGCAGGAGATTGGGCTCCTCAAATCATCTTTGTCCACTTCACATTACAGTTAAAGATGTGATGCAATTCTCATCAGGAATCGGATGATTCCCTGCAAACAAATATCCTACTCTGGAAGCTTCATACAAATCGAACCATACATTGGGAATATCTCTTTTATGACAAATATACATGTATGAAAAATGTTTTATTCTGGGTTATCCTCCTTTATGTAGACAGGGTGGACAAGCTTAACATTGGTGGATGTTTTACTTTTTGATGAATGGGCCAGACTGGGCACCAGTGGTGTAAGACATGCTTACATCCATTTAGTGGATGCCTGAATGGGCTAAATGTTAACTTGAAATGAGATGTTGATGAATAAAAAAAATCTCTGAAGATGTTATAGGAAAATTCATGTGATGTGAAACTTGTGTTCAAGTAAAATACATTATCTTTGAATCAGGTCTTTCTCTCATTGTTAGGGTTAGAAATTATATTTAATTCCCTTTCATTAAATCTTATATTTAAAAAAATTAAATACCCCCATTTTATTCTTGATTAAAATATTTTTATTTTTTAATTTGGCCCTTCTCTAGTTGTGATGGCAAAAAATGTAACTTGAACTACTTTTTATATCATTCAATTCCCTTTGGTTAGGTTATATATTTAAATCATTAATTCCCATTCTCTCTCATTAAAGTCCTATATTTAGGGTTTTTTTCACTAATAAATTTTATCATTCTTTTTCTTCAAAAGAGTTTTGTCGATTAAATCTATTGCTTTTAGCAATACAAAAACCATGTTTAAAACCAATCAAAAAATGATACCAATCTCCCATCTTGATGTTGGGTAAGTAATCCAACCATCCAAGTCAAATGGGTCAACCCATGATGTAATAGTTAAATAATAAAACTTTTAAAATGGAAATAATTAAACACAAAAAATAAAATAAATTATAGAAAACTAGGCACACCTCCAATACTTTATTTTAATCGTATTAAAGAAAAATGTGTATGATAAATAATAATATCTTTTATTGATGTTTGAAATGAAATGCAAAATTTAAAACTTGCCCAAAAATGAAATTGTTTTCCTATTTTGTGGTGGATCAACAATTCAACCTTTAGGCTCAAATGTGTAAGCTCTTAATCTCATAAATAAATAATAAAAAGGTAAAATTCCTGATGAGTACTTTGTACTTTGGGTCTAGTGTCACTTTGGTCCCCGAACTTTAATATACAACAATTCAGTACCCAAACTTTCAAAGCATGACAATCTAGTACCTATCATTTACTAGCTGTTAATCAGTCGTTAAGTGACACAAATGCCCTTCAAGTGTCATCTAATTTTCTCTATTAACTATCCAAACATTGACAAAAAAGTTAATAGTCCCAAATCCTTGCCTCTTCTATTCAAGAAAGTTGGGGTCATCAAAATACCCACTCAAGCATAACCCCAACTTTCTTGAATGGAAGAAGCAAGGATTTGGGACTGCTAATATTTTGTCAGCATTTAAATGGTTGATAAAAAAAATTAAATGACACTCGAAGAGCATTTGTGTCCTTTTCAAATGTCACTTAACGGAAAATTAACTGTTGATTAATGGCAGGTACTAGATTGTCACATTTTGAAAGTTGGGGTACTAAATTGTCGCATTTTAAAGTTCGGGGACCAAAGTGGCACTAGGCACAAAGTACAATGTATTAATCGGAAATTTTCCCTAATAAAAAAGATTAAAAAAAAAACAGAAAAAATATGAAAATTGCCAAAAAAAATTGTGGAAAACATTTAGGCAAATCTCTAATATTTATTGATGATAATATGTTATTAATCATATTAAAGAAAAAAGTGCAATAAAAATAACTGTTTTCATCAATGATAGTAATGAATTACAAAATTCAAAATTAACCCAAAAGTGAAGTTGTTTCCATGTTTGTTGGTAAGTCAATAATTCAACCTTTTAGGTTGAATATGTTAGCCCTTGATTAGGAGTGGCCACGAGCTATTTGAGCTCAGCTTAGCTCGATTTCAACCAAGCTTCGAGCCCAATTCACAGGCTCGTTTATTAATCAAGCCAGCTCGAATAGTTACATACATACATACATACAATAATAATAATAATAATAATAATAATAATAATAATAATAATAATAATAATAATAATAATAATAATAATAATAATAATAATAATAATAGTAATAATAATAAATTATTATAATAGAAAATAATTTATATAATAAAAATATTTTATATATAATTTTTTTATTTTTATAAAACATTTTTCTCAAGTTGAGCTTGAACCAAGCCGAGCTCGAGCTCAAGGTTCTAGCTCAAATTGAGCTTGAGCCTCCTACTACCTTGGCAAGCCAAGCTCAAATAGCTAACTATTCAGCTCAGATCGGCTCGAATCCACCCCTACCCTTGATGTCATAAATAAATAAAAAATTAAAATAAAATAATAAAAACTAATGTTTTAAAAACCAACCTAGAACTAGAACAACTTTGACCATTGGATTCTAAGTCAACAGTTCAACCTTCCAATCCAAATGGATCATCCCATGACAATTAAAAAAATTAAAAATAATAAGAATTTTAAAAAGTAAAAAAGTAAAATAAAAATTGTTCCAAAACCATTATTGGGGCAAAATGGATCGATGTTTCAACCACCCAAGTCAGCGTGCCATTGGTCAATTCAACAATTTTTTGGCAAAAAAGGGGTTTCGAGTTGAAATGGAACTGGTCTCCTGACCGCTTTCTGGTGTTCAACCACCCAATAACAAAAACACAAAAAAATTACAAAAAGAATCATTTTTGTAAAAATTATTTGGGCACATCTATAACATCATATATTCATCATATTAAACAAAATTAAGCGTGATAGATAAGACTTATTTTATACACAAAAATGTAAAACTTTGTTGAAAAAATAGAAAACATATTATTACTCTCATCACCGTCGTCTAAACTTGTCATGTGCAAAGAACACACACACTTACTAGAGAAAGAGGAGTGTATCGAGGCTAAGGGTCTCTCACCATAGACAAGGGTGGAACCAAGTTTTTTTTTTTGTGGGGGCTAAAAAGTAATAAACATTGTTTGGGGTGGCAAAAGTTATTTCACAGAGGTAGATGGGTTAAAATATAAGTGGGATGTAAGTAAAAGCTTCTCTCCTTCACACTTGTGAAGTATTAAAAAACCTCTTACTTATTAAATTTTTCTATTAAAATCTACTATTATTCTTCTTTAATAAAATCATTCTTAATACCTCTCTCTCTTTAATAGTCATGTAGTGAATGACCCTCTATTAAGTACGGGGAAATAGTAATGTTAAATTTACATTATGGAATCGATAATGTTAAGTTTATATTTATTAATATTTTAAATAATTATTAAAATTTCAATAAATATTTATTTCAAAAAAAATAGTGATGTAGGGTGATTTGGCCTGACCTAATAATAGAGGGACACGTGAACACGACCTAACTGATAAAATGACAGTTCATCCCGACGTACCCAAGTCTACGACGGGCCAAGCTCAGATAACCGAACCACCTCGGGGTAGGCCCACCTCAGAAGCGAATCCACGTCGGGACAAGTTCACTTCGGGGCACGATTGCATCAAGATCACTTCGGTTACTAGGCACCTCGGCGTTTGTAACAGGTCGGACCTAGAGGGCATTAGTTCGGGTAATATTGACCGACCTCCACATGATAACCCCAAAGATCTCGTCACTGGATTCCACATTTCACGGGATCACGCCTCGTAACAGCTAGCCTTATCTCCTCCGACCAATTCGGACGGCAGCGATATGCCTTCTCGGCTGGCGACGTTATCTCCTATTAATTCGATAACGGGCCTCATCATGGCAAGAATTCTGGAACCACTCCGAAAAATCCGTGAGGACTCCAGTATATAAAGACCCCAACCTTTTCGGGAAAAAGGTACACGCAATCACTGCTTACTAGCTCTCTAGCTTTCTAATTACCTTCAGCTCGCACATTACTGACTTAAGCATCAGAGCGACCTCACCGGGTAAGCACCCCCAGGTTCTCTAGTTCTCTCTGTGCAGATCCGACAATTCCGTCGTCTATTGGAAGCCGAGTCATCTCCAACTAGGAGCAGCCAGATTGCGTCGCATCATTTAGCGCCGTCTATGGGAACGCTTCGAAAAGCCTTTTCCACCAAGCACTCGAGATTCAATTTCCATGGCATCTTCCAGCAACGCCGGACAGAACGCCAACATGAACACTTCCGGGGGGAAACTTCAGGTACCAACTGTATGTATTGGATAGTTCATTGTACCTCTTTTTGCGGATGGGATTCCTACTCTAAATGTGCCTCAAGTTATTGCATCGATGAATGCCCCACTCCCTCTAACGGTGGGTGCAACTTTTTTCGAACCCTCTGTTATCCCCCCGGCAGTCGGACAGAATCAACTTGACGACCTGGTACACTACATGCGGGCCATGCAATCCCAAATGCAATAGGTCCAGAAGTTTCAGTTGTACCAGCAGGAAGTCCTGCATCATGTTTACCAGCAACAATACCAGTAGCAGTTTCCTCCACTACCGCAGAATCAGCAGTTGGTTCCACCTCAACATCCGGCAACACAGCAAACCAAGCCTCGCCGTCAAAGTGAAAGCCCTCCTCGTCGTGGAGAGACCTCCCAAGTCCAGTACCCTCTCGAGAGCCAAGTCTCGTCCCGTAGTAGGAGGGAGAAATAGGTTACTCCTCCCGCCACACAGCAAGTGAATAGGTCAGGAGATACCCAGCCTACCAAAGCCATATCACCTCGGCCCTCATAGTTCGAAGTTCTGCTCGTAGAGAACCGATTCAGGGTTCTGGCTGCGGATTCCAGACAAGGCCCCTCAGTTCACAACAGCCGCCGCCAGCAATCTGAGCAGCTCCCAGCAAGAACCGTGCTTGACAATATAGAAGCCAGTAGCACTAATGCGAAGCCGGTGAAGAAGCAATAGAAGTGGCGTTGCAAGGCTCGCCGAGCTGCAGTCCAAAGTCAGCCCGACCAGCCCAAAGGAAAGGAAGAGGCGAGCTCGGGAATAGTGAAGACTACCCCACTCCTCTCTATACCATCTCCCCTATCCCCTGAGCTCCTGGCAGTTCTAATGCCCAAGGACATCAAAGTACCTCCCCTAGACAAGTACGACGGGTCGTTCGACCTGGATGACCACGTAGACTCATTTCAATCACAGATGCACTTAGTCGGGGTTGATGAACCCTGTATGTGCGTGGCTTTCTCCACAACCTTTAAAGGAGTAGCTCGTACATGGTATAGAAACCTAGCACCCGGGACAATCAAGAGTTGGGCGCAGTTCGTGCAGATTTTTACCTCGCACTTCATTACTAGCAAGAGGTGCCCGAGGTCCCAAGAAAGCCTACTCGGCATAGTTCAGAGAGAGGGAGAATCAATCTGGAGCTACATCAAGAGGTTCAATGACGCATGCTTGCAGATCCTTGACTTAGACCCCACCATGAGACTCACAGCTGCAAAAAGAGAAATCACCCACAAAGAATTCAAGTGACACATGGTTGTCAACAAACCTAAAGATGTTACTGAGTTCCTCAAGCTCGCCGACCAGTTCATTGGAACAAAAGAAGAGATGAACCAGAAAAGTGAGAGTGCACCAAAAAAGAGGAAGAGAGAAGGTGAGACCTCAACTAATGGGGATAACAAGCGGAAGAAGGATGAACCAACTCGAGGAGGAAGTAAACCGGATCAGCCTTTCCGAGCTCCTCCTGCTAAAAGAACAAACTACACGCCCTTGAACGCGAAGCGAGCAGAAATCCTCATGGCGATCAAGGATGCTTCTTACATGAAGTGACCACCTCGGATGCGAGGGGATCCGAACACCAGAAACAGGAATGTGTATTGCCACTTCCACAGAGACCATGGTCATAGCACCGAAAGTTGTAAGAACCTCCGTGACGAGATAGAAGAGCTCATCTGTCGCAGATATTTGAAAAACTTTGTATTAAATGAAAATAAAAATCAAACAAGTCGGCAGGGGGAGCAAGGTAGAGATGCTCCCGAATCCAGCAACAAGCAGAGCGAGCAGCCGTAGAGACAGCTGCCCGGAGAGAGGCCAATTTGAGGAATAATACACATGATCACCGGCGGATTGATTGTCGCGAGGTGCACCTCAACCGCGGCGAAGACATCAGCTCGTGAGATAGAAAGAGAAGAATAGAATCCTTTGAAGAGCCCGAGGTTAGAAGAGCCTATTTTCTTCACCGAAGATGACGCGCACGGAGTCCAGTACCCCCATGATGTCGCGCTCATCATAAAGATAAGGATCAATGATTTCAAGGTGAAGCGCGCCCTGGTCAACTCAGGCAACTCGGCGAACATACTATTCAGGGATGCATTCGACAAGCTGCAGCTCCAGGAAAGCGACATCAAGCCTGTGAACACTCCCTTAGTAGGCTTCAGCGAAGAGGAAGTCAGGCCCCTGGGACGAGTTACAGTACCTGTAGAGGTCGGTACGTGGCCTAGCATTGCGAGGTTCAACCACACTTTCCTAGTGGTCGCAACTCCCTTCCCATACAATGCCATAATAGGTCGGCCTATCACCCATGCTCTTCGCGCAGTGGTGTCCACCTATTATCTGGCCATGAAATTCCCCACGAACTTCGGAGTAGGGGTAGCGCGAGGCGACCAGCTCGAGTCACGGAAATGCTATGTTGCCGCCCTCAAAGGGAAAGCCAAGGAAGCAGACGACCTCGAGTTAGAGCGACCTACAGAGTACACTGATGAGCGAGCTTCACCAATAGAAGAGACGGTTCTTATACCCGTTTCGGGAGAAGATCCAGCCAGGACTCTCCAAATCGGCGCGTCAATTGAGGAGCCTCTACGTTCTCAGTTGGTTAGCTTCTTACTTCAAAATTTAAATGTATTTGCATGGTCCGTGGCAGAGATTCCCGGCATAGACCCTAAAATAATAACTCACAAGTTGAACACTGATCTTGTAGTTAGGCCTGTTAGACAGAAGAAATGCAACCTAGCCCTGGAACGTTGGAGAGTAGTCGACAAGGAAGTCGGGAAACTTCTCACAGCCGATTTCATCAGGGAGGTCCATTACCCGAGCTGGGTGGCTAACCCCGTTCTGGTACAAAAGGCTAACGGTAAATGACACATGTGCATCGACTATACCAACCCGAATCGAGCTTGCCCAAAGGACTGCTTCCCACCTCCCAAGATCGACCATCTAGTGGACGCGACCTCAGGGCACGAGTTGTTGAGCTTTCTGCATGCTTATTCGGGCTACAACCATATCAGGATGGATCCTGCCGATGAGGAAAAAACGGCCTTCATAACCGAGCTAGGCCTGTATTGTTACAAGGTCATGCCCTTTGGACTGAAAAACGTCGGGGCAACAATCCAAAGACTTGTAAACTGACTATTTGAGCCACTGATCGGCAAAAACGTAGAGTGTTATGTAGACGACATGGTCGTCAAAACTCAGTTTTCAAATGATTTAATAAAAGATTTACATGGTGTTTTCAAAATTTTGCGCAAGTTTAACATGAAATTAAACCCTAATAAATGTGTCTTCGGTGTCACCTCGGGTAAATTCCTGGGTTAAATTGTTAACCGACGTGGCATCGAAGCCAATCCCGATAAAATCAAGGCCATCCTAGTCATCGCTCTCCTCTCTAACGAGTCAGGATCCTCGTTCACTACCATAGCCACTGAGGTCGAGACCAGGGAACTTCTGCCATACTAGATATCTGCATAGTTTGAACCCGGAGCGGTAGGAGCTTGAACCGTATTCGACTTGAAGAGCATGGAATTCTGAGGACTCCTTGAAGCATTCAACGGCCTTAGTTCTCTCTTTTGACCGTGCATCCTCGATGGCGGTCTCGAGAATCTGAGTTCGCTCTTGGACCATTGCTTCAAGATTTTTGATTTCTCGTTGAAACTGTGCCTTCTCCTCGGTTGTTTTCGTGATCATCTCCTCTTCCTTTGCGGCCATTGCAGAAATCTTCTCCTTGTGCTTGGCATTCTCCTCGGTCAGCGAGGAGATCCGCCCCTCCTAGTCCAAAATTAGCTGCTTCTGGCACTCAGCTCCCTTCTTTGCCCGAAGTACCTCACCTCAGGCTAAGTCCAGCTCGCAATGAAGCTTTTGTGTCTCCGTCTTGGCATCCCGAGCCTGCTTTGACTGGATCGCGGACTGACAAGCCAATGCATGAAGGGCGGAGTTGACCTATCAAAAGAAAATCGAGATAAGTAAAAAAAAGGGAAAGAGAGAGAGAAACCGAAGGTAGAATACTTACCACCATGCAGTGACTAGAAGCTAGTCCCAAAAGCCATCTCGGGATCATATCAACCCATCTCGCGACCTCGTTCGGAAAGACAGCGTCCCGACTCTTCTGCACTGCGAGCACATGGATCGTAATACTCTCTTCCTTGCTAGTAGGAGCGAGCTCTGGTTCGACAGCAAGCCCTTCTGGCGCAGATGCATCCTCCGGTTCCTGAGGATGGACTTCCTCATCGCAGCCCTCCATCACAACCACTTCGGGGTCCGTAGGTTGGGCCTCCACCCTCGAGGGTTCGGTGGAGATCGGCATCATGACCTAGGCCTCGGTTGCTCCAGATGTCGGAGGCTCGACTTCCAGACGGAGTCTCTTCGCAGCCTTTCGCTTCTTCCCCTTCCGGGAGCTCATCAGGAGGCTTCCTGCATCAACCTCTGGCATCGTAGCTGCAAAAAATGGACAGTTAGTCAAAAAGCCTAAAGGGTGCTTTGAGCAAGTATCTGAAAGGAAACCTACCAAGAGGGCTCAAACCAGCTTGCACCAGCGCCTCCTCAGCCAAGAAGCTCTTCATCTCGAGGCTGAGGTCCCTCCAAGAGTTAATCACCACCCTGGTCTTTGCATCCAAGATCACCCTAGGGTCCTAGGTAGCCACCCTCCAATGGGTTGGAAAATACCACCCTTCCGGGTTACGGACGATGAGGTATTGTCTTTCCCAGGCCGGAACCTTGTTCGGGCAGTGGGACAGGATTTTGAATCCAGGCCTGGGAGAGATGTAATAGCTCTGTCGTACGTCCCCACGTAGACAGGCTGAGTTTCGCTTGATCATGCAGATCGAGCTAAAGATTTCAAGGGTTAAAGGTTGGTTATAGGCGTGGAACAAAGAAATAGTACCAACTATGTTCCGAATAGAGTTCGGATGAAGTTGGTCAATGGTGATGTTGTAAAACTTAACTATTTCTATTAGAAAAGGGTGAAGAGGGAAGCGCAGCCCTGCCACGAGCTGCTCCTCAAAAACAGCAAGCTCGTTATGGTCGTGATCCCAAGGGTACTGACCTAGTGGAAGACTGAAGACCAAGTTATCAGGAAAACAATAGCTAGACGCTAAGTACAGCAACCTATCTGAAGACAGTTTGGAAGGCCCGAAGCCATCAGGCTTCCGACCTTGAGAAGAAGTCGAGGCCTCAGACCTGGAGGATAGAACCTCTTCCTGGGCTTCGATCTCCCCGAGCCGAGATGGCCCAGCTTCGGGGTCAGAGGTTCCCTCTGCAGACCGGTGAGGGGAGGCACCCTGCCGTGGGCTGATTTCCCCGGCAAGAACAACGACACCCTCCACCTCACTGACGCTATCTACAAGTCTATCTATGCTAGAACTCGACATAATTGGAAAACAGGGAAAAAGATAAAGAAGGGAGACTCATCGAAAACAAGGAACAAAGTGAGAAGCGAAAAGAAAACTGAGCTGGAAGACTTTGACGCGACTTCAGGAGAGCTCAATCGTAGAATTTGTAGTGAGGAATGAGTCACGGACCCTCCTATTTATAGCCGCTATGTCCGAGAACTAACGGTCAAGATTGAAGCAATCCTACGGCTTCTAGGAAAATCGGCTACGCTCCCCAAGGGTAAATTCGATTTAGCGCGTTTTTTTACGTCCGTGGAGTTTATAATTTGTGTGACATCTGTGCGTAAACCAGACGTGACCTGTGTTTTCCTGGTCGAGTCGGGTGGTCGAACGAGTCCGACCCGTGAGTCATCTAACTAGTTGTCCGGTCCTCGGACCAAATCCACTTGGCTCGTCATGAACTCCCCTCTCTAAGTCAGGACCCCTGGCCCGGGGAGTGGGGGGCAATTGGTGTAGGGTGATTTGGCCCGACCTAATAATAGAGGGACACGTGGACACGACCTAACTGACAGAATGACAGCTCATCTCGACGTACCCAAGTCTGCGACGGGCCAAGCTCGGATAACCGAACCACCTCGGGGCAGGCCCACCTTGGAAGCGAATCCACCTCAGGACAAGTTCACTTCGGGGCACGATTGCCCAAGATCACTTCGGTTACCAGGAACCTTGGCATTCGTAACAGGTCGGACCCAGGGGCATTAGTTTGGGTAACAAGTCCACATGATAACCCCGAAGATCTCGTCACTGGATTCCACGTTTCACGGGATCACGCCTCGTAATAGCTGGCCTTATCTCCTCCGACCGATTCGGACGACAGCGATATGCCTTATCGGTTGGCGACGTTATCTCCTACTAATTCGGTAATGGGCCTCATCATGGCAAGAATCCCGGAACCACTCCGAAAAACCCACGAGGACTTTAGTATATAAAGACCCCAACCTTTTGGGGGAAAAGGTACGCGCAATCACTGCTTACTAGCTCTCTTGTTTTCTAATTACCTTCAGCTCGCACATTACTGACTTAAGCATCAGAGCGACCTCGCCGGATAAGCACCCCCGGGTTCTCTGATTCTCTCTGTGCAGATCCGACATACGTTGTCTACTGGAAGCCAAGTCATCTCCAACTAGGAGCAGCCAGATTGCATCGCATCAAATAGCTTTTCAATAATTATTAGAATATGGATTGTTTTCTTTTGTTATGATATGTAGAGGGTTAATGATTAACTGAGATTAATAGAATGTAGGTAGAAGTGGTTGTGGATAACCACTTTTGCATTTTTGCATTTTTTAGGAATGGATTGAAAATGGTGGTAGTGGGTTTTGGGCTTTAGCAGCAACTTCTCAGAAAATGCCACATGTATAGCTTTCTAGAAAATGAGAAGGCCACTTTTCTGAATGGTGATAGTGGACTGTAGGCTTTGACAACAACTTCTCAGAAAATGTCATGTGTCTAAACAGTGAGGATTGTATCCTGAAAGCCTTAAGTCCCTTATTTCCTATTAAATATCTTTGAAACTCTTTTGACCTTTTCTAATAAAATATGACATAAATTAGATGGATTGGGTGAGATTGAAGGCTAACAATAGACCAACCTTGAACATGGACCTTGGCCTAAACCAAACTAATGTCAAAACCTAAATTTGTCAATCCAAACCTAACCAAAATTTTTATTCAAACCTGATGAGGGTGGATTTGGCCCTCCAATGACATTGTGACACATGGTACCTTGTGACAACTAATTGACACCCGGAACCACTCAGGCAACAACTTGCCAAATTGATGGTGTCCAACCTGGCGGCCTGGCCCAAGCGCTGACCTAGCGACCTACGAGACATGCTCGCCAACAAATTCAGCATGCATACCCCATGATCCTTGGAGGTTGGCCCTCGTTCCAAAAGATGGTCAACGTGCATGGAAGTTACCTCCGAGGATCTTGGACCAGTTAGACACGACTTCCCGAAGATCTCGAGGGCGGTACATGAGCAAGGCCTATATAAAGGCACCAACCCCAATGGCAAGGGGGGGAGCAAGCAAGTAAGCAAGTTCTAGCTCCCAGACTTTGTGATTTTTAGCTCGCAGTTTACTATGAGAGTGTTGGCTTAAGCATCGGAGTGACCTTGCCGGGTTAGCCACCCCGGGTCCTCTGACATTTGGTTCCTTGCAGGTCCCTAAAGAGCAACGAAGCTCATCAATCCAGCTCGGCACCTCACAGGCAACTCGGCACCAGGTCAGCCCAGCACCTCACAGGCAGCTCGGCACCAGGTTAGCCTGGCACCTCACAGGCAGCTCGGCACCTGGTCAGCCCAACACCTCACAGGCAGTTTGACACCTTGTCAGCCCAGCATCTTACAGGCTACCCTGCACCTGGTCAACTCGGCACCTCATAGGCAGCTCACCACCTGGTCATCCCAGCACCTCACAAGCAGCTCGACACCTAGGCAGCTCGCCACCTAGTCAACTTGGCACCTCACAGGCAGCTCGGCACTATAGTCAGCTCGGCTCATCCAGCCAAAGTTCTCCACTTCAGCCTGAGTCATCGGCCACTTGGAAGCAAACCAAATGACGAGGTACTTAGCCAAAAGATCGATACATCAATAAAAATTGATCCATCAATTGGCGCCATCTGTGGGAAACGCTACAAAAAGCTTTCTCATCCTCTAAAAGGCTAAGTCCTCTTCTTCCAGAAAGCTAAGTCCTCACTTTTTAGAAACTAAAGCTCTCGCTTTATAGTTTCCATTTTTTATGAACTCAAAGACTATGCAGAAAGTTGATAGCTAACAGACTAAGCAGCTCTACCAACTTTATTTCAACTCGGATAAAGCCTCATCAGTCCTCTTCACGAGGTCCCCTCTACAAAGATGAGGTCTTCATGGCTTCCGCGGGAATTGGCGACCAACAGACTACATGGAAGCCCTTGCTGGTCAAGCCTTCTAAGGCTCCCGCGCGAGCTGGCGACCTAAAGTCAGTAGTGATGCCCTCGTAGGTTGAGCTCCTATTAGCTTCTTGTAGGAGTGGGTGACCAGCGTCACGAGGCTGATGCAGTGCAGCCATAGCACTAAAGTACCAAACTGGCAAAAGACTTCGGCACCACATAAGACCTAGTCACCTCTTCAGCATGGGCAAAATCAAGGGTAAGGAGAGTGGACTACGAGTCGCTTCTAGAGCCTAAGGGCTAAAGTGTCGAACTGGTAAAGACTTCGGCACCACATAAGACCCAGTTGCCCTTCGGCATGGGCAAAATCAAGGGTAAGGAGAGTGGACTACGAGTCGTTCCTAGAGCCTAAGGGCTAAAGTGCCGAACTGGCGAAGACCTCGATACCACATAAGACCTAGTCGCCTCTTCAGCATGGGCAAGATCAAGGAGAGTGGACTATGAGTCGCTCCTAGAGCCTAAGGGCCAAAATACCGAACTAGTGAAGACCTCCTCGCCATATAAGACCTAGTCACCTCTTCGGCATGGGCAAAATCAAGGAGCGGACTACGAGTCACTCCTAGAGCCTAAGGAATTGAATCGATGCTTACGAGCTCATCGAATTATGCATTCCGGGCCAAAAGGAGAAATCCAATCCCTTCGCCGAGTTACTTTCAGCTCGGGAGTGGGGGGCAAATGATGAGGGTGGATTTTTCCCTCCAATGACATTGTGACACATGGTACCTCGTGACAAGTAAGTGACACCCGGAACCACTCAGGCAACAACTTGCCAAATTGATGGTGTCCAACCTGGTGGCCTGGCCTAGGCGCCGACTTGGTGACCTGCGAAACGTGCTCACCGACAAATTTGGCATGCATACCCCACGATCCTTGGAGGTTGGCCCTCGTTCCAGAAGATGGTCAACGTGCATGGCAGTTACCTCCAAGGATCTCAAACCAGTTAAACACGACCTCCCGAAGATCTCGGGGGCGGTACATGAGCAAGGCCTATATAAAGGCACCAACCCCAATGGCAAGGGGGGGAGCAAGAAGGTAAGCAAGTTTTAGCTCTCAGACTTTGTGATTTTTAGCTCGCAATCTACTATGAGAGTGTTGACTTAAGCATCGGAGCGACCTCACCGGGTTAGCCACCCCGGGTCCTTTGACATTTGGTTCCTTGCAGGTCCCTAAAGAGCAACGAAGCTCATCAATCTAGATCGGCACCTCACAGGTAGCTCGGCACCAGGTCAGCCCGGCACCTCACAGGCAGCTTAGCACCTTACAGGCAGCTCGGCTCCTGGTCAGCCCAGCACCTCACAGGCAGCTCGGCACCTGGTCAGCCCAACATCTCACAGGCTGCCCTGCACATGGTCAACCTGGTGCCTCACTGGCAGCTCACCACCTGGTCAGCCCAGCACCTCACAGGCAACTCAGCACCTAGGCAGCTCGGCGCCTCACAAGTAGCTCGACACCTCACAAGCAGCTCGCCATCTGGTCAGCTCGCCACTTCACAGGCAGTTCGGCACCTCATAGGCAGCTCAGCACTATAGTCAGCTCACCACCTAGCCTGTCTGGCTCATCCAGCCAAAGTTCTCCACTTCGGCCTAAGTCATCGGCCACTTGAAAGCAGACCAAATGATGAAGTACTTAGCCAAAAGATCGATACATCAATAAAAATCCATCAAAACCCATACATTTGCATGAATTTGTTTGCTAGTTTGGAAAGAAGGTGCATTGCATCATAGCCATGTGTATAGAAGGTGCCAACTGGTGTGTGGATAAAAGCAATGGCAACAGGGTGGGGCAGGGGCCGGTTTTTTGCATATCCTGTCCCTAACTCCAAACACATGTACATCGCCCCGTACCAGCCCTGTGCCTCAACAAGAAATCCCAACCCCCCCTCTCTTTCTCCTACTTTTCTTGATAAGTTGACCAAGTTTTATCAAGTAATGTTTTAATCAAGACAGATTTGGG
Source organism: Nelumbo nucifera (assembly GCF_055504915.1). Taxonomy (NCBI): domain Eukaryota; kingdom Viridiplantae; phylum Streptophyta; class Magnoliopsida; order Proteales; family Nelumbonaceae; genus Nelumbo; species Nelumbo nucifera. Next base: position 27,506,193 of record NC_142649.1, read on the forward strand.
GCTAGGCTCAGGGCAGGGTGGACAAATACCACCTCGCCGGCTCGCCCCATCCCTAGTCCTGTCCCACTTCACTTGGGTTGGGGGGTCCAGGTAGGTTATATAAGCCAGGCTGGACTGGGCTGAAAATATCACCCTCTAGGGATTTGGACTACCCATGCTCTGTTGTATAAAAAAAAAAAGAAGGAAAAGAAAAAAAGTTATGGACAACCCCAAATGTCGTACATATTTTCTTACTTTGTAATAGGAATGCTTCCTCCCACGTGTGTTCACACATGCTCCAACTGTTGTTCCACGGAGGAAAGTGAAAGTGATACAAGAACAGTTGGGCGCATGTGAACCCAACTGTCTCATGGACTTCAAACCACTTCTTTTTGACTTTGTTCTTCATACCTTCAACTATTCATTCAAACTCATGAACTGAATTGCTTTTGTTTTCTTAGCGAATTGGAGTTTTGATGAACGCATACATGATGTGAGAGATAAGTTTTTGTTAGACGCAAGGAATCATGCATTATGGGCTATAGTTCCCCAAATTTCTTGGCCCACAACCTTGTTTTAGACACTTCTAGAAACCGGATTCAAATCAGCCCCCACAACGTCAGATGTTTCCAATACACTGGGGAGATGTGCTGTGGGGCGTTGTGGGAGGCAATCTTGTGGGGGGCTGATTTGAACTCCTAGAAATCACACTTTTTGAGTTGAAAGACTGATAAAAGATCTCTCAAGTCACATTCTTCTTCCATGAAAAGTAATATTAACCCTATCATGGAAAACACATGAATAGATAATCTCGAGGTTCATAGTATCAATATTGTGTATCATATCAGAATTTGAATACAAATATACAAATATGGATACAGATACAAGGTGGAATGATATTAATATACTTGGATACTGTAGAAAAATGCCAAAAAGTTCCCACAATTAAATATGAAGAATAATAAATCTAAGGTTGAAATAACCACAAAAAATACAAGATATATATATATATATATATATATATATATATATATATATATATATTGTTTTTTTCGTAATATTTTTGTATTTATCTACGATTTTTTGTTTTTTTGTTTTTGCATTTATCTAGAATTTTTGCATTTTCGGGTATACGGGTTGACTTGGCTCATTTTTGTCATGGGACAGTCTTGAAAGAAATTATTCTCTCAAAATTTATTATTTTGCGTATACGAGCCATCCCGACCCATTTTTGTATTTATAAGTGAGGGTAGGTGGGTTAGTATGGATGAGGGTAGTTAAAGATCAATATGGATGGGTCAAGTGGGTCAATATGGATGGGTTATGACCCTTTAACTAAGATTGATAATGGGACATGATGGGTTGGTGGGTCAATATAGGTGGGCTGATATTTAACCCTTATCCAACCCAACCCACTCATTTGCCACCCCTAAATGCTTCCATCATTATCATCATCATTGTCTAAGTCATGTCCTATATGAGATCAGTTAAATGAATCCTATTTCAACTTTCATTTTGTTTGATAATATTCATTGTTAAATTATGGGTGTTAAAATAAGAGTTTTAGTATCAGCTGCCAACTTGACACAACCCTTGTCATTCATCTGGATTTGGAATCGGTGACGCAAGACAAACTCACAATATCCAAGTTCATTTTCTACCATGCATGACATCCTTCATGGAAAGAGTGAAATTGAACCATAACGACTGCTATGAGTGCACCCAGGCCAAAGTTACATATTCGTAAGCAATGCACAAAAATATGCAATTCATTATACAAGAATATGGAGGCAATTAATGAATCTCATTTAATTATATGTATGGCTCATATCTTGATAATCCGAACCAAATATGTGTTTTACCCTCCAAATGGGTAGGGGTGTCAATTGGACAGGATTGGATCCAATCCGATCCGGTCCAATGTGAGTCCATTACAAATGGATCAGGTCCAATTCAATCCAATAAATATTTTGGACCATTCAATCTGTTCAAATTTGTTTTAATTTGAATTAATTCTAGCTTAAACCTGGTTCATTGACACCTATATTCTTATCTTTTATAAATGAACCAGATATTGGCTCAATCCAATATAAATCTATTACCAATAGACCAGGTCTAATCTAATCCAATAAATACTTTGGACCATTAAGTCTGGACTGGTCCAATTCAATAAGCCTTGTTGGTCCATTCATTCCATCCAAATTGATTTTGGTTTATATTGGTCCAATCCAAAACTGGTCCATTAACACCCTTACAAAAGGGTCTAATCTGATTACCATTTTCACAAAGAAAACTTTGTTTTCAGACAATTTTACAGACAACCCCAACATTTGCTAGAGCTGAGTTAGTATAAGTAAAATAGTAATCAAACAGAAAGTTTATGCAGGCAGTAAGCACATAGAAACACGACCATTATTAAGTATTTTCTTCTTTAATTTCTTTATCAGTCAACTAAATTGATCTAAATATATAGAATATTAGCAACTTGCAACAACTTCTTGTTCAGCAAGGAAGAGAGATTTATAGAAGGGAAGAAGTTCTCCGATTGGGCTTATATTATAGGTGTTTACATGGGCCTGTTGCTGCTAAGGCCCGCATCGTTTGGGAGGACCATATAATCTTTGATCGAGGTGTGATATTATAGCTGAGCAGCGTTGAAGAAGCCATTAGAAAAGCTTCAATGGAAAGCTATCCAAGTGGTTGAAAAATAATCAGTTTGGACTCTTCAGATAGTTTACCAAACATTGCTTGCTTTCTAGGTTAGGCTCACCTCGCAAAGCATGAAGCAGCAACATGAAAGCCCTCCTAAACGTGCACTTAAACATTTTCTTAATGTAGTGTTTACTTTGGAATCCAATATCCTGCCAACAAAAATCCCTTCCAACACATTCTAACTTGATCTGTGTCCATACATCACTTAAATGGTGGGTCCTAGTTATGTGATGGATGGCACATCATGTGTGGGAGGTGTTGAAAGGGATTTTTGTTGGTGGGAGATCTCGACTTCTCACTTTGACATCTCTAGGTTTAACAGTTGGAGAACATTAAGAAAAGGAAAAAAAACAGTTCAAACAGTAACCCCAAGTTTTATCATCTGTGGAGGGGCGGCCATAACTATTACGGAAAAGTATGGGACAGGCCTAATGCAGATTTCTGATTCCCACTGTAAAGCTATCAACATTCAGAAGGTCCAAAAACCATACTCTATGCACCCATACCGCGCCTGTAAATTGACGTCAATTCTGAGTTGGCACCTACCTCAAATGTACTTTGAGCCTACAAGTTCTGACCCTGGGGTTATCGGTCATTCTCCCCAACTATTATCAAAATGAAAATCATGAATAACAGGAGAGGACTTGGTGATTCTTCGCACCCAGAAATCGGTGTCACATAGGATCCATATTAGAATTTGATGAATCAGTGATTTTTATCTTGTTCGGTCAACCAATTATGCCGATTTTTGGGAAATCAGCCTTTTTCAAGGATCACAATTTTTTTTTGGTGATTTCCTAATTTTTAACTGATTCTGATTTTTTAAGAATGGCATGGCATCCAATATGGCATTGAATAATAACTCTAATACAAAAATAATCGACCCTTGAAAATCAGTACCAAATAGACTCAAATCCAATTTATCAAAAATCAGCTTACATGGCATAAATGATACCAAACAACAATTTTTAATGATTTTTCAAAATCACTGATTCCAGAAATCACTGATTTTTGGATAATTGACAAGGAGAAATTATCATCATGCCAAACATCACGTTAGCTTGCTTTGCCTAGCACACAGAGAATATAAAACAAGGGAAAATCTATGATGCGGAAACACATCATACTGGAAAGGTTTTGACCAATTACAACCCCATGAATTTTGGTAAAAAGCCACCTGATTGTTTTCTACTTTTAAGATGCTAGTTGATTAGTTGTAAGTTTTTCCGATATCATATTTTTCTGGCATCGTAGTTGAATCCTATAAAAACTATTCCCAATTCAAGCCCACCAAAATACAATAGAAATGAAGAAATTTCTTCTCTAGTTCCAAACCCAACCCATCTTTGATGGGCTTGTTGGCACCTTTAAGCCCATGTGCTAGTCTTGAACTTGAACTATCGGCTTAATATGGAGTTGGCTTCACATGGATCTAAAATTATTCCGAGTTTGGGATCAACATTTAGGCTATGTTTAGTGATTAAGTCCTTAGAGAAATAAGTACTTATTACATAAATACTTATTTTTAAGCAAGGATTAAAGTATTGGAATTAGATATCTACCAGACCACTCGGATACAGATACGCTTTGGAAATGCATGTATACAGTCGAAAAAAACATGGAAATGCTTGGATACATTGGGAAATGCACATAAATTCCATAAATATATTAATAACATTATGTTTAAGGTTAAAATAGTCAAAATTAATGTATAAATACATAAGAAATGTATATTCTAATGGTATTTGTGAATAAATATATTATAATTAATATAGCGGGATGCATATAAATCATACAATTTTATTGATAATGTAGCAATCCAGAGTCCTAGGACATGCTATATAATTTTTCACAAATTAATACATGCACAAAGCTATTATTTATTTTCTATTGAAGTTCATGTCACAAAACACGTGCAACTATTATATGTATTATTATATCAATTATTTTTTATTTTATAACATTAACAAAAAAATCAAATAAAAATTAATTCTTAAATGCTTGGTAAGCAATATTTCTATTTTGTAAACAATAAAAAATGTTATTATAAAATGTAATCAAAATATCAATTAATAATTCATAAAAATATAGAATCTTAACATAAAAATATCTCAAATATACTAAAAATTCTAAGATACACATCATATGAAAATTCTTAATTTTTAATTACTAAAATTATTATATTATCATTAATATTTTATTTTTATAATTTTATTAAATAAAAAGCATTTTTGATATAAAAGTAGATTCGTGGATTTGAATAATTAAATTTATATTATACTTTCAAGTATTTTGTAAACAATATTTTTATTTTTGTAAATAATAAATATATTTTATTAATGTAAATTAAAATACTAGCTAATGGTTTATAAAAATTTTAAGATACATATCATGTTCAAATTTATAAATTTTAAGAGCCACTTTTTGATATAAATGTGGGTTTTATAAATTATTTACTCCATTAGTTTACAAAATATTCATTTTGAATAATATTTTTTAATCTTTATTTGGAATTTTTGAACATAAATATATGTTATTTATTAAGACTACATGTGGACATTAAAATTGATAAATGTAAATTTTATTTCACTTATTATCATAAGATAATGGTTGTCTCAATTAGTGACTTATGAACGTGTTTAAGTCTTATACATTGGATGAATCGGGTTCAAATTACACCAGCTAATTTTTTTTTTTCAAATTAGACATTCAAGTTAAAGTGTGAAACACGAATCACGTGTTTTTCAAACGAATCACACATGTATCAATCCATATCCGATTTGATTCACCATGATTGATACCGATTTGATACACCCCTTAATATTTAAATCCCTATTTTTTCAGTACTTATTTGAATTAAGTAATTAATATTTTTTGGTAACCCCTTTTTCAAACCATTTATACTTATTTTAAGTACTTATTGGGGTGAGTATATTTGGTAAGTCACTTCCCCTACTTAATTTAGCGAAAATAACATTTTTAGCCCCTATTCCACACACCCATATAGATATTGGTTTTCACATATTACATTGCATTTCGAAGGAACTTGCCATATCACTGCATTAAGACACATTAGGATTCACAGGTAATGCACATGGTCCTACACATGGCAATACTACAAAAACAACAACAACAACAATAATAATAATACAAATAATAATGATAATTAAATAATAATAATAATAAATAAATAAATAATGAATGTTTTCACCAACACACTATTAATTATTTTTATATAATAAGTACCAATAAAAAAGCATAAATTGCATATTATTTCAAAATACAAATATGCATTATGCAAGAAGCAAAAAATATGGAAGAACACCAAATGTATGCAATAATAATTAAAAGAAAAAGATATCATTGATTATTCACAATAATATTCCAAAAAAATCAAGGGTAAATTTGTTAAATTACCCCTACTATTTAAGCTAATTGACAAATTGTATCCTTACTATTTAACTATTGTCTCAAACCACCCCTAATGTTTTTGACAGTTGTAATCGCCCGTAAATTCTAACATAAAAGATGAAAAGATAGTTTTACCTTTCAATTAAATCCCGTCCATCTTTTCTCAAACGTTGGCACCTCCTTCCTAGATCCATGTCTGTCATCATCATTGTAACCCAGATCCCCATCACCTATTGAACCATCGTCTCTGTGTTGTGGTTTCATCGTCTTCTTCCTCCCACTCTTACTCGAGTCCAAACAAAATTTGTTTGGACAACACAAATCACTCATGCTTGTCTAGGCAACACAAAATTTGACAACACAAAGTACTCAAGCTCGTTTAGGCAAAAGAACACCAACAACACAAAGCACGTAAGTTCCTCCTCCTTTCTCTCTCTCTCTCTCTCTCTCTCTCTCTCTCTCTCTCTCCACCCCTTAAATGTAAAGATGCCAACCACTGATGCCTCTCCACTACCCAAGATCCAACCTCACTATTTCCTCACATTCCTTTATGGTCTTGCCCAACCTCCCAAGCCTTGTTAATGCTGCTACCCTATTGCTCCGACACGTCGCATTGTCTGGAGACATGACAATGGCTCAGTCATACAAATAAGGTGTTTCTACAAAGTTTCTTCTTCTGTACTACTCATCATTAAATGTCACTGCAAGTAGAGCGTTAAGAAGCCATGCCCGTCATTAGAATCCTGTCGGAGGGGCAAATGTTTCTACCAGGAAGAAATTGATAACGGGCGATTTAACTAAACTGCCACCACTGCTACTGGTGACGCTTCCACCTGAGTCTATTAATGGGGCACCACTAAAATTAGATCTCCTGTGACCCGACTTGGAATTACGAGCCACAACAACGGATCAAATGCTCTAGAAGGTAGTTGGCCTGCTCTCGCTTGACATAGAGAGCTCACCGAAATGATTGTTCCCACCTCCACTAGACCTCTTCACAACTGGGTTGTTCCAAGTCTTTCTAGAAATGGGGCTAGAGGAACTAGACGATGATTCAATTTTTCCACCTCCATCGGCAAAGTTGTAATTATGAGAAATCATCTTCTATGTGTTGTTTTTTAGTTTAGAAGGGAACTAGCAGAAAGGCCCGTGCTAAGCATGAGCAAAGAAGATAAAGAGAAAAATAAACAAGAATCATTGACATTACCTTATTCATATAGGTGAAAGTTCGGTGCTCAGCACAAAACAACAAAAAATATTGAAATAAGCTAAGAAAACAAATTTATAAGAGTATTCCATTTAAACCACATAGAAAAAACATAATAAAAGTGATTGCTATATCTTTGTCATAAATAGTATAGAAAGTAAAAGAGAGTATCATTGTTCTAGAAAAAAAAGAGTATCATTGGAATTGAAAGAAATAGTGGTCATTGTAGTGGAAATCATCATTAATTCCGCTTTTGAGAGCGACTACTCTCTCCAATAATTGCTTTTTTTTTTCCACCTGAAACATGAGAAATAATTAATGACAAATTGCATTTATGTTGCAATGATAATGTTTTCTAAAAGGGTGATTGAATGTTGAATGACTACCTTGTAATTTTTGTGTGTCTGTTTCAATTGCAAGAATTGGCTCCCTAATGGTAAGTGTAGTTGAAACTGATAGATAATAAAAAATATTAATAAATATTTGATTTGTAAAAGATCCATGAAGCAAAGTAAATTATAAGAGAATAGGAAGAAAGAAAAGCTACTTAACTCTCTAATGTAGATAGGCATTCGAAGTGTAGAACTTGATGAAGCATTAAGACCTTTAAGCATAAAAAATAGGAAATAAGTATAAGCATGCACTTAAAAATATTTAAATGTTCCACCTTATTGTGTGTGTTTACTCGGAGGAGCTTGCATCTTGTTAATTTCTTACAGAAATTGTAAATTTTCTTTGGCCCAATCAACATCAGTTATAAAACTAATGACAGAAGAGTTTTGCCTTGGTGGTTCAACAATGAAACTGTAAGGTTTCCATAGGCATTCATGAGTTGATTGATTCAAGGCTTCAACTGGATTTTCTTGTGAAAAAATAATGTTAATAGAATAAATTACTTATCATAAGGAATTATCTTTAAGGAAAAACAAAAAAAAAGTTTCAATTACTTAACTTGAGAAAGCAATTCTTTAACATATGAAATGGGTTTTCCAAATATAAACTTAGCATGCTTGTCAAAGACAATAAACGGTCTCTTGCTGCTATAGTTTTGTAAATGAATGCATACCTTGTACTTGCAAATTGCTTGTAGTTTTGCGTGATATTATATCAAAAAATTAAGTAGGTTAATGCGATTGTAATTACCTTAGCAAAGTACTTGTAGGGGATATGTTGCAATGATGGTAATTATAAGCTTCATTAATTATGATAACTTTTCGCTTGTAAGTAAGGCACGATTCATATTAGAAGCCTTGTTCTATGTCAATGTGGGCAATATATGCGGATATCCGATATCTAATGCCATGATTCTAAACATAAAGTGTTTAGTTACAGATATAAACATGTATATAAATGTAATGTGCAAAAATATGTTATTAGACTTTTTATGGTACTTCAAGAGGATAGATACTTGTGTCACTTGATTATAAGAGAGTTGAATTGAGACAAATTTATTGATTATGCAAAGGCAACTTGATGAGAAAATGTACCAATGTTTGAATAATATCTAAACATCCTTTGGGCATTATCATCAACTATAATTCTATAAAATAAATAGTCAAAGTTTTAATTGGAGAGTCACTAACAAAAAGATAAAAACTAACAATAAGTGGAATTCTTGTATGGTTATTGTGTCTTACCATTTTAAAAGATCCTTATCCTCAGTTATTTCTAGTCCAAATATAAGTTTTGTATATTTCGGTGTTGATATTGATAGACGTTATAAAATAAAAGTAGAATATAATTAGAACTATTGAATATGTTGTGGGTGTATTCAGAAGAATATTATAGATATTATAGATGCATTGTAGTTGTTTTATTTACCATGAAGTGATGCTACTTTTATAGACGAGGCAACAAGTTCAACCAAAGCCTCATCAATTTGTTGTAGTTGAGTTTCCTTAATCTATGCATAAAAATCCTAAAGTGTAACTATAACTAGCAACATGTTGTATTATATATTAAAAAATAATTAGCAAATTAGTGTTTATAATTATATATTAATGATTTTAAAGAGCTAGAGATGTACAATTTGTCAAATAGAAGAATGTATCTCTTCATAGAACTTGGGGAAATGGTTGTTAATGTACTTGCATGAATGGCTAATCCAATGACATCTTGTAATAAAAAATAAAAAACAAAAAACAAATTAATGTACAATAGATGCCTTTAAAGACAAATATAAATAAAACTTAAAGAGAGAACTTTAGAATCATATCGATGAAATATTTTTTACACATAGTTGTGTAGATTTTGAAAATGAATGAAATTATACTTGTAAAGAGGAATCTCAGGTGCAGATTTTGATATTTCCACTATAGATGACTTGCTTGTAAATTGTATATGGAAGTCACCCCTAATTACTGTATATTCAGTATTTGCTAGCTTTACATGCAAGTAAGTGATCGAATAAACATTGCCTTTAATAATTTTCTTTGAAAATTTCTTTAATTCTTTGGTGTATATTTTGATCTCTCATCACCCTACAAAAATGTGCATATGGACACTAAAATTAAAATAAAATTGAAAGGTGTAGTTAGTATGAAAAAATAATGCAATGTTCAAAATTCTATTCCTAAGACATTATAACACGTACATTGCAATCAACAAAGATCATCCTACAATTTTTTTTTGTTTTATTGTCTTTGGAATGTATGTATCCCAAGATTTCTAATAAGCCTACTTCTAAATTCCCAATAAGGTCTATGAGTGTATAGGTATCGCACAAGATTTGGCTTGAATGACATCCTATTAAACAAAAACAAAAAACAAGTGCGTTCATACATAAGAAAAAAATGAAATAAGAACAATAGTTAAAGGAAAAAGAAATTAATCGACCTTTATGTTACTATGATTTCATTGGAAGTAATTCATTTAAAGCCTCTTTTTAAACAACATTCTTGGTATAACCTTGCAACTACATCTCTTTGTTTATTGCTAAAATTTTGAGCCCTCACTTTAATAACACTCTAGATATTGCAACATACAGTTGCTTATGATTGAAGACTGGATTTTCTAATTAAATTCCAACATGTTTCAAGGTTTGCCCCTGACTTTTATTGATTGTCATTGCAAAGCAAGTTTAATCAGAAATTGTTTTCTCTTAAAATTAAATGGCATTACTGTGTTTTTTGGTGACAGTAATTCTTGAGATAAAAAACATGTTGGTCAATGTGGCTTCCTGTAATAGGTTTTTCTTCTATGATATTCATTTCCATAAGAAGAATAATTAATTGAGTCCCATTGCATAGACCTTCAGTTTGGTTCAAATTCCTCAACAACATTACTAGGGCTCCAATTTTCAACTATAACTCATGATTGGGCATTTCACCAAATTTTAAAGTGTTAAAAAACTCTGTAGGATACATGTTTGCCTTACAAGAATTTGAATTAAAGGCATCAATAGTATCAATACTATGGTATGTATGTATATCTCCTGATAACATCTTCAAAACCTTTATATTTATCTTATCAAGCTCATCATTTATATGAACTAGTATTGTCCTTTAACATATATAAGCACCATTTAAGGGGCCAAATTTGAAAATATAGCCTCTATCAATGATTGAATTCCTCTTCCTTTATCCTTTACTAAAATGTCATCATGGTATAGGTACCCAATTTTCATCATCATCTTCATTTAAGGAAATCCCTTTTATATTTTCATCTCAAATGTCAATAACCCATTTTATAAAACGGTAATATTCATGCATGTTTGAATCATGATTCCTAAGAAGTCTCATATCGGTCTGCAATCTAAAAACTTGGCAATAAGACTATAATTCAGATCATTGTATTGTTGTAGAAATAATGTTTGCACGGCCCCTTTTGGAATAACTAGTAAAATTTGACGAAAGTTTCCTCCAATAACTATTATTTTACCTTCAAATGGTTGATTGTCAAGATTTGCATCTATACTTTTTATTAAATTTCGCAAAGTTCGACCTAATGCCTCCAAAGCATATCAATGTGCCATTAGTGCTTCATCCCAAATTATCAAATTAGTTCTTTGAAACAATTCAGCTAGTTGAGACTTTTGGCTAATCACACATGTTGATGTTTCATTTAGGTCAATTGGAAGCTTAAACCTTAAGTGTGTTGTTTGTCCTCCTGATAATAATAAGATTGCAATTCCAGATGTTGCAACTGCAAGAACAATTTTTCAATCTGCTCTAAGCCTTGATATTATTGTGTTCCAAAGAAATGTCTTATCTGTACCTCCACTACCATATACAAAGTATAAGCCACTTGAATCAGAGTTGCATGTTTGCATAATTTTCTCATATATCAACATCTGTTTAGCATTTAATTGAAGATACAAAATATTAAATTGAGAGGTCATAGCATTAGGGTCATAATTTAACTCCTCCCAAATTAGTCGATTTGTAAATGCACCATAGGGTGTTGTAGGTGGAATTGGCATTCTAGGATAATCTTTAAGAGACTTGCCATTTCTATTCAAAATAAGCTTTATTTTAGATAAAACCCAACTTTGAAACTCTGTATCAGGAATATGAGCACTTGGATCATGTAATTCTCTCACAATTATTGGGTGCAAGTCATCAAATAAATGCTTTCAATGTTTAGCCCATAATTGGTTAGGGCTTGACACTTCATTAAAGAGTAATATTAAAATAAATAATTGGCGCAATTGACTTGTTGATGCCCAAGTAAAAGCTTCTTCCATGCATAATCTCATTCATTATCATCATCGAGAAGTCCAAAATCTATACATGCTGCTTTATTTGTATCATGTATGATCTCATCAATAGTACATAATTCAGTAAAACTTGTAGGACCATGAACAATACAAAGCAACATGTGATGGTAATAACGTTCTCCAAATGTTGGATGAGCATAATATAATCTCCTAATCGATTTCCCCCTCTTTCGCCTAATCCATATTTTCCTACTATCAATCCAAACCAATTGTGTAGGAAATTCAACATATGTTAAACTCCTCACTTTAGCATATATAGCATTTGTTTCAAACCATGCAGTCAGCATTGTTCTCTGCTCTGTAACTCTTGACACAATATTAGCAATGTTATCTCTATCATCAAACACAACTTGTTGGTTTTCTAAATGATATTGTAACCTTTCAACTAATGGATTTCTTTGTTGTAAAGGGAATTCATAAATTCTCCAACATGCTTCAAAAGATGAGATATACCTACAATCTAAATATTGTTGTATCTTATCAATAACTTCGGATTGAACATTATCTTGTTGGTTATAAATGACTATAGAAGCCTTATCGAAACCCTTGTGAATGTATTTGTAAAGGTATTTCACAATATAAAAGTAAGCAACAATCTCAACATTGATGTGTGCATTATATTTTCTCAATAACTCATTATATGGAACAACCCAGTGATTATCAACTTCATATCTGCCAATAACCTTTTTACCATCATTCATTCTTCTATAAATAGGATACCCATCTTCATTGACTTGTGTTTCATCAAAAAAATCTTTTAGGTAATGCTTAGAGCATTTGAAGACAGTTGTACATGGTGAATTTGAATTAACTCGACCACATGGCCCATGTATCATGAACTTAACAACAGTCTCATATAATAGAGGGTCTTCAACTTCATTAGGAATCTCAGCACACAATTTTGTCTACATCAGAGCTCATCATAGGTTTTGACTCTAGAGAAAGTGTAATTAAAATATGGGCATGAGGCAACCCCCTCTTCTAGAATTCTATGACATGAAGATCTATTACAAGAAAAAAAATATGAGTGGAGTTAAAATTGCTGAAAAGAGCAGGAAGGAAAAAAAATTGAGTCTGAATAAATTGGCATGTTACTGGACTAACCTGCTATAACTACCCCGAATAGTTGCTTCTTTTTAATATCATGCAACAACTACTTCAACTTGATTCGAAATACATGAACCACAATGTCTGGCGCATCATTTGGCTTTAACCATGGCATATTGGCAATTGCTGAAATGATCTCAGGCCAATTCGGATTTGCAGTGAAAGTTATAAATAAATCCGGAGAACCAAGTGCTCAACAAATGGCCATTGCATCTTGGTAATATTGAATCATGTAACGGGTCCCACCAGTAAAGGTTGAAGGTAGGATAAAATGTTGTCCTACCCTAGAAGCATCCATATCTCCTACATCAACCGCATCTTATAATTCTTGAAATAGCTTACTAACGTAATTGTTTTTGATTTTGCTGAAAATAGAGAAGTCAATCTTGTTCAATTGCAGCATATGCATCAACAAGATATTGTTGAAAGGCTCTACAACCTTGTAAAAGGGTCTTCCCTTCTAACTGACGAGTTTGTATTCTATATGAATAAAACTCTCGAATTAATATTTTTGTCCAGCATCGAAAGGATGAACTTCCCTCAACTTTCATATCAAGCCCCCATCCATTTTCACCATAAGGAAATAACAGAGGGTATTGTAGTGCCATATAACTTGGATGAGTCTCATCAATCCTTTTCAATCGGTGATCAATTGTTGAAACTATAACATCTCGATGGTTTGTATGTTCATGACCATCACTAACAATTAGAGCTGCAACTTCATCAGATGTTGGTTTGTCATATTGCCTCTTATTCGGCCCTTTTTTTTCTAAGATCTGAATTCTCAAGTCAAGTTGTGGTTCTGATTCATAAATATCACGAGCAACTCGAAATATCTTAACATATGGATTAAGTTCATTTAGCATCACTTGCAATCATTGCCAAATTGCAAGATTTATGCCACTATCAAGATGATCTCTATAAATAATATTCATTATGTTTTCAACCTCATGTTGAATATCATATATGTATAACTGTGCATATCTTGGCCTTTGTCCATCTTGAGGCAATAGTGATCCAATCCAATGATAGTTAGCACCACTAATTTTAAATCCATATGGTACTCTTCCATCCATTATACTATAATCTATCCTCCCACCCATTGAAGTAAAAGAAAACATTGAGTTATAGATACGAATTTGATCAAAAAATCATGAATGTGGAGTATCATATTTACCCTCTAACAATTCTTGCAACAAAATAGGTGTTTCTAAAAGAAATGGCAACTTTATTTTGCCATTTTAACAGCACATATAAAACTCTGGATGTGAAACAAATGTGGTCAATGAATGCTCCTAAGTCCGCATCTTAGCATAACATTTAGGACAAATTGTTGTAGGGCCACTAAAGGAGAAATATCCTATAAAAAATATACCCACCAATGCTTATAATCAATAAAAACATATCCTATAAAAAATATATCCGCCTTGTCCAAATCCAAACTAAGTTTAAACTTTGCCTCTCCGGTCTCCACCACCACAACCGACCAGGTTCAAATCCCAACCAAAAGCCATTAAATTTCAGGTATGGAAATGGGAATTCAGTACTAAAACTATTCCTTTTTCCTCTCTAGTGTAGAAAAGATAATCTAAAGGCAATCTAAATCAAAAAATTAAATGAAAGCCCAAATAAAAAATAAGAAAATAAACTAAAAACAAGAAAAACATTATGGCTTAAGATTTAAAGATGGAACACTTAAGATATGTTTGGTTTGAAGGGAAAGGTAGGGAAAAAAGTTTGTATAGGTTTCCCTACCCTTTCCATGAAACCAAAACATAGCCTTACCGTAACTTGTAGCTTGATTCTTAATCTGGTAGAGAATGTCGTCCAATGTAGGAACCAGTGGTGGCGACATGAACAATGGTGTTGATGTTGTTGTCCAAGGGGGAAGGGTAAAGGTAAATGCAGAGGAAGATAGGGTTTAGCAGGAGAAGTGTGAGAGATGGTCGTATAACCAGAAGAGAAAGGAAGAGAGTCCAAAACAATGAAATGAGAGAGTGAGAGGGTCGTGGAGTTGCAAAGAGTAAAAAAATGCAAGTAATTCGCATGGTACTCTCTCGTGCCATTTCTTGCTGTTTTTCATTTTACTTTATGCTATACTGACGTATTTTGTCGGTATAGATAACCTTCATCGATGGTTGCTCTTCCATCGATACAAGTTTACCTATACCAATAGAAACAACCATCAGTATATATCCTATAGCCTAAATTATGAAGGAAATAATATTAGTCGCTATTTACATATGTATACCGACGAAAATACGCCATCGGTAAAACATGCCATTGGTATATGGAAATTTTCTTGTAGTTCTTGTATAATTGCATCTTTCACTTCTGAAGTTGAGTCCAGTAGTGGAAGAGAAAAAACTTTTTTATTCAATAAGTAAGAGCTAAAAATCCACTGCCTCGACAACAAGTTCATTTACTAAACTTAATTTTTATTTATAAGCAAATTTTTCCATTTTAAGTGATTCTTCTTTCACCTCAGAGGGAACGAATAATTTTGATATTTTAGCCTAGTGGAGTGAACATGCAAAAAATTATCTAGATCTCGTCGCCATGGCACGTGATCTACTAACCCCTCTGGTGTCTATAGTTCCATCGGAGTCCTGTTTTAGTGCCGGTACTAGGGTGTTGGATGACAAGAGAAATTGTATGAATGATAAAAGTCTAGAGATGTGCATCTGTTTTAAAGAATTGCTAGATGCTCAAGATAGATTATAAGACAAAGGAGGGCATGACACTACACGTGTTGTTTCACCTGAAGCAGATGATCAAAGTAAAAAACAACAGGAGAAAATGATGAAGTCAATATTTTTTGTATACTCAATAGTTGCATAGCATTATTTTTTCAAATTGTTGTACATTTTTTTTAATTTTATTTAATTTATTTGATATTTTTTTAATAATTTAATTTTTATCTTCAATTTGTAACTATATTTTATTTTTATATTTTATTAATTTATTCCATTTTCCAATTTTCATATTTCATTCATCCAACCATTGTATGCTTTGTATCATTCAAATTTAAATGAAATAAAATTCTTATTTTTCTTCAAATTTGTCATTCACTTTGAGTTTTTGCCTCTTTGACTTCTTATTTGGTTAAGTATTTTTTTCATTTATTTATTAGATTTCTTATTTTTTTAAATAGTTCCCAAAGGAAAGTTAAGTATTTTAGTTTTACTTAGCAAAGAAATAAAAAAAATAAAAAATGTTAGAAAAAAACCAGTTTGGCCCACGCCTAAGGCCCAGCCTGTGGCCTAGTTCGACATGGCCCAAGACCACAACACGACTTGTAGCTTGCAGCATGGGCTTGGGCCATGGGCCATGCTGGGCCAACCCCCCAAATTATCCCTGGGGAGGGCGGCACGGCCCAGGGTTGTCCACGGTGTTTTACATCTCTACCTTCACCACTGTATCATTGACATAACACTTGATATCTTTGTGTATCATGTCATGAAATATGCAAGTCATCACCCTATGATATGTTGCCCTCGCATTTTCAGCCCAATACCTCATAATAGAAGTTCCTTGTAGGTTCAACCTTATCTTCTTTCTAATTTGGCTAATAAAAAGTGGTATGTTGAATTCATCTCCTAATATGTTTATTTTCTCCAAAGGCTCTCTACTATTGTGTTTGTATCCAAAAGGAACTTCGGTTGTGGTTGTGTATCACTTGTGTATTCTACCATCTCCTTTGTCTAGGCATTCTCCTAAGATTTTTCATAGGTTAGGCATGGTTTGTGTTGTGTTATCAATATTGACTTGATTTTAAGCCTTTTTTTGCCTCTTGTTGTGTGTTTAATGTTGTGATACTTATATCTCTATTCTGATTTTAGATATTCAGTGCCTGGATGTATTGGTGTTGAGTCTATTATGTTATGTCTTAATTAGGTGAATAACAATAATAATTCCTTACCATGATTGTGAATTGATATAGCATATAAAAGCATGGTATATATTTTGAATTTCATTCATTCATAATGTCAATCACACCTTTTATAAAAACGAACCATCATCAATGTCATTTTTGTGAAAGGAAAGAATTTTACTATGAAATAATTAATTGCACTTAGCTACTTACCTCTTCATCTCTGACTTTTTTGTTGATGCCTAGCAAATGAGTTTTCCTCCTCCTATACCAATGTATAGTAAGGGTTGCCGATTGAATCAACCATTTTCATGCACCATTGCCTCTTCTTCCATTTAACTAGTGTCTGAGCACTAGTTAATTTCCCCACTTTGCTTAAACTGCAAGGTTAGCACATTGGAGGACACACTCTATGATTGTTGTCATCACAATGTTCACACTACTTCTTCGAGTGTGATCTAGAAGGGAGTTACTTTCTACACTTGTTGGTTTTTTCTATGGGGGTGTTCTTTTTTCTGGATTTTGAGAGGGGGAAACTTGGTCAATGGGATTTTGATTCCCATTAACCAAGAATCCCATGTTCTTTTTTTAGATATATATGTGGGGACCAGGGAAAATTTATTTTCCTGGGTATCACTTACTCGGGTAAGTGATACCCATTTCCTAGGTGGGTAAATGACTTTCCCACCTGGGGGAAAAATTGCCAACACTTGAACAAGACAAAAATGTCCCTTTTAATAATGGATTTTTATGGATAAAATGGTCATTGCCTTATTTACACTAGAAATAAAAGAACATGGGTAAATGCATTTACCTGAGTAAGTCTTTCCTGGGAAACACTTACCCGGGTAAGTACATTTACCCAAATAAGTAACTTACCAAAAAGGGAATGGGGCCTAGAAGTAATTTATGAATTTCACTTTTCGCTTGAAAAATATACCCGAAGGTGAAACACTCCATAATATTGTGTGGTTAATTGGTGAAACTTGCACCATTGGTTTTTCTTTATATTGTGATCTAGATACGCATTGGGTGGGGGTGGTGGTTCGATCACACTGTCTTCATTATGAATAAGACATTTGCCTTTGTTGCATTCAAACGGTGGTGGTGACAATGGAAGTCGATCGTCTCTCCTTCCATGTACAGGTGTCCGAATGTAGGGTGGTCTCACCCCTCAGTTTTGTGACATTCTTTTGTCCATAGTGTAAGACTCCTACTTTTGAAATTGGGATTTTGCTTCGCTCATGCACTTCTGAAGTCTAGAGAAATCCTGGAGCCCTAACTTCTTGAGCACCACTCGGTATCTCGACAGCATGCCACTGATGCACTATTCTACAAAATCCTTCTCTACTATGCTCATCATTTACTAGTTGCATGGTTTTCTTGAACTTGACCACATATTCCACCAAACCTTTCCGTAAATCCTTGTTCGACATTTCTTAAGTCTTCCATGGTTAACCTCCTTTTCATCGTGAACTATTTTTAATGAATTTTTCAACCAGCTCCCAAGTGTAGTGCCAAGTTAATGAACTAGGTGTAGGATATCCTAGTCAGTGATTTGGAGAATTTTCACTTTCAAATCTCCATTTAGGGAAAATGGACCAAGAACATTTTCGAACTTGTTGATGTGTTCCCGTGGACTCTGTTTGAACGTCATACAGGGGCCATTATTAAGGGGGTGGTAATCCATGGGGTAAGGCTTTTGAGAGACCCATGATGAATGAAGCTTCCGATAGAGGGATAGCCATGGTTTGCAATGGTTGGGCTTTATCAGGGCTTTCACATACTCTTGTAGTTCCTCTTTGTTGAGGAACGTCGGTGCTTGGTTGCCCTACTCGACTCAATCAAACGAGGTGGTCACCTATGTTGCAATGGGGATCATTGCTGGTGCCGTCGGTGTTTGTTGTTGCTAGAGAAGCTGCTTGATAATCTATTTCCTTCATGTAGGGTCTACTTTGAAAAGCCAAGCCAAAAGCCGTTGCGATTCAACCCTCCTAATCAGGGCAAGACTAAATGCTTATTTGGACTCTTCGACTCTTTGTTCTTCAGGTTTTTCACCAAACATAACTTAGAGGCCGTCTGTATAGAGCCACCACGGAAAGCCAAAAGCCACTTAGAAACCACTTTCACCTTTTGTAGATAGGAAAACCATTTAAGTTGTTATTACTTTAGGGAAAATTCCTGATTAGTACCCTATACTTTGGGCCTAGTGTCATTTTGGTATCCAAACTTTGGAATGCGACAATTCAGTACCCAAACTTTCAAAACATACCAATTTATTATCTATCGTTAACCAACCGTTAAATGATACTTGAAAAGACACAAATGCCCTTCGAGTGTCATCTAATTTTTTTTATCAATCATTCAAACATTGACAAAAAATGAGTAGTCCTAAATCCTTGCCTCTTCTATTCAAGAAAATTGAGGTCACCATATGCCCATTGAGATATGACCCCAACTTTTTTGAATAGAAGAGAAAAGGATTTGAGATTGTTCATTTTTTCTCACTGTTTTGATGGTTAATAAAGAAAATTAAATGACACTCAAAGGGCATTTGTATCTTTTCAAATGCCACTTAATGGTTGGTACTGGATTGGACATTTTAAAAGTATGGGTACTGAATTATAACATTTTAAAGTACGGGGACCAAAATGGCACTAAGACAAATTACAGAGCAATAGTCGAGAATAATCTCATTACTTTATTAGACAACCTTTAGGGAGGAAAATAGAATGTGTTCCCAATACACTTGTTCATGGGTCGGGTAGCCCGACAGCCCAGCTCGTTATGTTTCGGGCTTGGACAAAACTTCAGGCCTGAGCTTAAATACTAGGCCCGATCATTTTTCAGGTCAGGCTCGGGCCCAAACCCGACCTAATACTATTACATATAATAAAAAGCGTTTATGTTATATATAATCTTTGTTTCTTAAATTATTAATAAATATTAATTTATTATTAGAAAATACAAATTAATTTATTAAATTAATATAATATTAATTTATAAAAATACATTAAAAATAAGAGTCGGGCTTTATATAAGAGTCGGGCTCAGGCTTGGCCCAAGAACAGGTTTACTTCCTAACTCGTATAAACTCGTCGTTACTTTTTATAAACTCGTTGTGTTTTGGTCCTTTGGGTTCTGGATGGAGTTGGTGACTATATAAAATTGTCGAGAGCCCCTCCATTTCCTCCTCTCTTTCCGTTCTTTATAAGAGGCTCATCGCTTTGCCAAACTCCCTCTCTCTCTCTCTGGTCTCAGAGAGGCTCTCTCCTCGTTATCATGAAATCTGAACAAGAAAAAGCCGCCTAAAAAAGTTCAAAGAGAAAGGAAAAGGAGTCTGTAAAACCAAAAACCATGTCTCAGGCCGTATTTCAAACCGCACAAATTATGCCTCTCGGTTATCAGATTCCCAACAAAACCTTCTCACCATCGACATCTTCTTATCCTCACCCTTCTCTCTTTGTTCCTCGCCGAATCCAATCTCCCTCTATCTCTGTCGGAAAGCCCCGGAAGCTTGTTTTGGATATCAAAGCCTCGTCTTCGTTGGTTGACTCCGACCCAATTGCACATCTTGAGCGCTGCTTCAGTGTCTCGCCTGATTCCGGTGTGGGTTCGGCTTCTTCGTCGTCTTCTCGTATGACCGCTCCTGTTATGAAAGGTCAGTATGGTGCTTTCGGAGCTGTGACGCTTGAGAAGTCGAAGCTCGATATGTCCTCGAAGCAAACCAAGTCCAGTCCTGAGGTCAGTCTTGTTCAGTTTTCATTTTCTTTTGATGGGTGCTCTAATTTGGGTGTTTTAGGTCTTGTTTGCGAGATGGAAGTGGTGGAGTTAAGATATGTTTTATTCTTGATTGCTGGGGTGCTAATTAAGCTGTTTGAATTCATTTAGAAAGTCTAATTTTCTGAATAGAATTTTGCGTTCCCAATTTTACTTTTGAATACGGAACAAGGTAGGCCTCAAGAAATTGACATAGGGGGAATTTTTATTTTTATTATTTTTAGTTTCATCGTTCAATTCTGTTACTGATTGGTGTTAGGGGCATGGCTTGAGGCATCAAGAGTGCACTTCATATGTGCCTCACAATTTGATATATGAGCTTCAGTCTTTAAGGAGTTTGAGCCTTCAAGGCTGACCTCAAAGCTTAAGCCTCATACAACTTTAAAACCACTGTTGTCAATTATCATCCATAAAATTAACTGCTTTACCTACTAAACCTCCTTTTTACAATCAATTTGTTCAATCAATTACCAAGGAAGGAATGGTAGGCTACTACAATATGTTCAAAGATATTGTATTTTCTCCTACTTGAGAAATATCCTTGTAGTCCTTCCAAGTTGAGAGGGTCTATCTTTTTTCTTGACTGGAAGAAGGAAATCAATGTGCCAAGAACTGGCTCTTCCATTATCGATGAATATAAAAAAACAAAAAAACAAAAAGAAAAAAGAAAAAAGGAAAAAAAAGAACTGGCTTTTCCATAGTGTAGAGCTTTGCAATTGTATGAGACCTCTAGGTATGTTTTAAAGAGATCATCCGCAAATAGAGAAAAGCTTGGGATGCTTTGACATTTAGAATCTAAGGCTATATACGAGA
Organism: Nelumbo nucifera; assembly: GCF_055504915.1. Classification (NCBI taxonomy): domain Eukaryota; kingdom Viridiplantae; phylum Streptophyta; class Magnoliopsida; order Proteales; family Nelumbonaceae; genus Nelumbo; species Nelumbo nucifera. The sequence continues at coordinate 27,527,793 of NC_142649.1, forward strand.
TTAGCATTTCTACATATCATAAGTTGGATTACTATAAAATTTCTCTTAAGTTGTAAATGAAACTTTATGTGTTTTTCTGTTAACTTTTATATTCATTGAATTCATGAAGCATGGGACTTGTTATTTTGGTAAAATATTGTTAAGGGAAGGGCTTATTTTACATCCACTTGATTTTACTTTTTTCCTCATTAAGACATTGTATGTGATCCTTGGTTGCTAATGAATCCTTGAATTCGCCAAGATTCATCTCTATTTAATTCATGCTTTTAGCAATAGAGAAAGTAACCAACTATTTTCTGTTATTGTAATCTTAATAAAGACGCTGTTGCATCATCAACACTTCAGAAGGCTTTCTATTTGAATTAAATGCTTAATTTGAAGGTACTTAAACATAACCACTTGGTTCTAGAATACCTTCATGTGTCGTAACTTTAATTTCCTCCTTGAATTGGTCGTCTTTGATTTGATATGAAAATATCAGAATATTTTCCTTTTCCTATCTTTATGGGGTTGTGTGGGGCCTGGTATTTAGATATCTTGTGGTTTTGTATATTATAATGATTGTCTTTTATTTTTGAATTCCCCTATTTTGTAAATGCAACAAAACAATGGAGGGTGGGCCTTGGTGCAATAGTTGGGTTGCTCCATTGTGACCTGGGCGACCAGGGTTCAAATCTTGGAAACAACCTTTCTGTATGTGCAGGGGTAAGGTTGTGTTTATCTGTCCCTCTCCAGACCCTGCATTGGCGGGAACCTCGTGCACTGGGCTGCCCTTTTTTAACAAAGCAATGTTAATTTTCTGAAGCTTTTCTGAAATAATTAATACCTAAAGTTCTTATCCCAGAACAATTTGTTTTCCAAATTGGTTGAGTTATTAAAAGACATTTCTTGGTAACTGAAATGGACTTTGAGCTAGGTACATGTTATTTCAATTGTTTCTTTGTAAGTTATTTTTTATGAGTAATTGAAAATTTTTGCACTACTTGTAAGCTATTTTGAAATTTGAAAACATAGAAGCTAACTTAAATTTTTGTAATACTTAGACTGCAATTGGGGGAGGGGGTGGGGACATTGGAAAGAAAATTAATCATGGTGGTGGCGATGGAGGTGACGACGGTGGTGATGATGATGACTATCTTGGTGACTTTGATGATGGAGATGAAGGAGATGAAGGTGGATTGTTTAGGATGCGGCTTGTTTTTGAAGAGGTTACCAGTACTTATTCTCTCTGTTTTTTGTTCATAAGAAGATATTCACTTCATTCCAGAAAAGTGTATTCATGAAGGTTGATTGGTTTAATGTTTTGTGAACTCATTGCAGCTTTTTGATCGAAAATTTGTAGATGCAGTCTTGCGTGAGTGGCATAAAACAATGATGGATTTGCCTGCTGGGCTCCGTCAAGCTTATGAAATGGTGAGTACTTTATTTTTCTGTGATTTACTTTAAAGGAATAATGAAAACTAAAGAAGAGACTGATTCTGTGCTTCAGGGCTTGGTGAGCTCTGCTCAAATGATGAGATTCCTCACAGTCACTGCAAGGCCAACCACTGCGAGGTTTATTTCTCGAGTTCTTCCAGAAGGGGTTTCTAGGGCATTCATTGGGAGGTAAATGAATATAAAGCTTTCATTATTCATGTAAATGAATAGAAAGGTCTAAACAGCTATGTCATAATAATAAAGTAAATTATTACTTAATAGAATGAAAACACATTCACCTGAATCATTGTAACACCACTGTTGTCTAATAATCTTTTCATTAGTTACAACATCATGCTGAGCTGGATAGAAGAGTATGGATACCTAGTTAAAAAGCTAAGAACAATTTATAATGGTTTTATATGTGCTTACTTTTTTTACTACTCTAAATTTTATTATAAAAGTGTAATACTATCATTTTACAATTCCTCTACACACACAAAAAAATTGGAAAAGAAATAAAAATTTTATCCAATATTCCCAAGTCTGATGCTGATTACAATGTAAGATTAGGTCTAGTGGTCATCATTTCCTTGAGTTGATTATAGAGATAAGGCTGGCATACTATTGCTTTTAAGTAGATATCATCTCTCTGAGTTGATAAGGTTTTATCATTTTGTAGGCTATTGCTCTCTAGTAGATATTGCACTCAATGCATGCATTAGAACTAACTGCTCTAAGGGTTTAAAGAGATCAGAAAGCATGCCTTTTTCATGGGTGTGATGAGCTTAACAGTGTTATCCCCAATTGTCTAACCATTGTATGGTGAGACTTTTTTTTTTTTTGATGAATTATGGTGAGACAATTTTTAGAACACTGCTGTTTGTAATAGGGGTTTCCACCCATCATATAATCAATACAGTTTTTTTTTTTTAATCAATACATCTGTTTTTTTTTTTTTGGATCAGGAATGATCTTAAAGTTCTTTTTTGGGAAGATCTTTGGATTGGGATTCAACACTTAAAGATAGATCTTACTGTTTCTTTGCCCTCTCCAATTATAAGTCAGAGTCTATTTCCAAATTCCTTGTTCACTGTTCAGACGGTTTTGCTTGGGACCTTGGGCTTAGGTGGGGTTTGAGAGAGGGTGAGTTTGCCTCTTTATTGGGTCTGCTAGCTGTTTTAGAAGTGTATTACCTTAATTCGTCTTGTTTAGATAGTAACGTGTGGGTTCTTTCCTCTTCAGGGATTTTTCATGTTTTTCTTTTTCAATGTCCTAGTCCTCTCTTCCTCTTCAGCAGCTTCCTTTTCTGTTAAAGAAGTGGGGTGCAGTCTAGCGCTGCCAAAAATTCAAACTCTTTTGGGAGGTAGTGCTGGGTAAGATAAACACTTGTCATATGGTTCAAAAGAGATGACCCAATTGCTGCCTTTCTAGACATATCTGTATCTTGTGTTTTGCTAGTGGTGAAATTGCTTCCCATTTACTAACCTCCTGCTTATTTATGTCTCGCATTTGGGAATCTTTTTGTTCTTTCTTTGGTTGCAGATGGGTGCTACTTATGGAAGCTGTCAATTTGTTCAACTCAGGTTTCCTACCTATGCCTAAAAGAAGAGGAAAGGTAATGTGGAAAGCAACGAGAGTGGCTATCCTTTGGTCAGTTTGGGAGGAAAGGAACAATAGATTGTTTAAATGGCAATGCAAATCTATGGACCTTCTAATTGAAGGTATTAAACTGAAGGTAATTCATTGGATTAAGACAATGAAGATTTTTCAATGACTATTCAGAGAGTTGAAGATTTTTCAATGACTATTCAGAGAGATTTTTCAATGAAGATTAATTCATTGGGAGGAAAGGAACAGTAGCAATGGCAGCTTCTTCTACATTACAGAGAGTTGTGCAAGAGGAGTGGGTTCCTACTAGCAACAACAGAATCAAAATGAACTTCAATGGATATGGAAGCTGTTGTGGGAATCCAGGCCCCTAGGGTATAGGGTGAGATTTTATAGATGGCAGGGGAGTGATACTGTCTCCTTGTTTCAGTCCATTAGGAGTGGCAGATTCACTGACAATGGAGGTTTCAGCCCCCCAAGGACTAAAGTTGGCAAGACAGCTGAATCTGAAACATTTAGAGATTGAAGGTGATTCCATATTGGCAGTGGGTTGGATGGTGAACAATAGTAAGGGTATGTGAGCATTCAGACATGTAAAAAGGGAAAGCAGGAGGCTGATAAAAAAAAGAAAATCAGGAGGCTAGAAAGGGAGGATAAGACCACTTTTAAGTGGGTTAACAGGTCAGCAAATGCACTGGCAGATTCCTTGGCAATGCAAGGGGTGACTAGGGTGCAACTATTCTGGGATAACGTGTACTGATAAGATTCTCAAAAAAAAAAAAAGAATCTAAAACAGTCAAGACAGAACTTTTCAATAATTGTTTTGTGGTGGATATTGCTGGATGACTTAGTGGCTTTGTTTAATTTTGTTGTACAAGGGATCTCCCTTCCTTGTTACTGAAAGGTTGCCTTATCTATTAGCAGAAGAGAAAAAAAAAAGGAAAAATGAAAGAAAGAGAACAAAAAGGAAAATTGGTTTGCTAACGGTGGCATTTTAGTGTTGGCCCCTCTTTCAGGATAAATTTTAAAGATTGGGAAATGAATATGTTACAACCTTCTTTTGATAGTGCAGGGGGGGGGGGGTTGGGTGGGTGTGTGGGACTAGTGCCTGACAAGAGAGATTGAGAGAACATGTCAAGGAAAGGCATAGCTCTAGACAACATGCTGTGCCCTCTCTGTGAGCAGCATCATCAAAGCTCCAATAATCTATTCTGCACTGCAGCTTCTCAAGTAAGGTTTAGATGTTCCCAATGTACTGATGTAGTGTCATGTGGGTAGGTGTGAGTAGGAGATCTGAATTGCATTATTGGTTCAATCGGTTTGATTCTGTCAGGTAGACCTGACCCACTGTCAACTCTATATTAAAGACCAAGAAAAAGACAACAGCATACTTCTCTTTCATAAAATGCATTGCAAGAGTAAGTGGTTTTGATGTATGCAAGGAGAATATGAAGACTACAGAAGAGGATGATCCTAATTGGTGCTACCAAGCCTTTCAATTTTTGAACCTACATGGGGGAGAATATAACCACTTTTAAACCATAATGAGCCCATTTCAATTTACATTTTGATAGAACAACTTGTCCTTATTTAAGTTAGTGATCTGGTAAATCTTCTTTCTTTTGGATGGTGATTTTGAATCTCAATTTGTATCTTTAGCAGTTAATATCAAACATAGGTTGGTTGTTTTTGTTTGACAACTAAATTTAATACCTTGTTAGAGAGGCTAGAAACTACTGCTTTGGCATCTAGATTGAACACCTTACTCAGATGTGCATGGAGGTTGACAAACTCTCTAGAAGGCTGTCTGTCTAGATGAGGGATTGTTATAACGAACTTATATTTTGGAGCATCTCTACGAGATTAATTACAGCAATCTAGTCTTTGATGCTATATTTGTGATGCATTTTATTGTTTTCAATTACTTGTGTAAGTGTTGAAAGCCTACTTCCATCTCTTGGAAACTAAATATTTTTTAAACTTTTTTGAGCTTTAATATTAATTAGTAAATGTCTTGATCAAAAAAATATTAACTACTAAATGATTCTGTACTTGGTATGGGGCAGTAATATGTACATATTTTGTTTCTGATCCAATATCCACATGCTAAGTGTTAAGTATTTAAGCTGGATTTTTATTAGACTTCGGAGACTAATTAGAATTGATTTGTCATTCAACAATACACCTATCTAGAAAAATGTGAGCTTTTACCAACATAAAATGATACAATTACATCAATGATCAGTGTTTAATACATGTTTTTTCCACATCATATTAGAGGTTCACCTCTAAAATTTCATACTGCGAAATTAGTGTGATATGATATTTATAAGTTGGTTACGCAAAAAATGTAATACTATACAAAGGTAAGAATGTAAGTGTAACAATTACCCACATGAATTTTCTGCTGGCATTGTAATTCTCATGACAAAATGTAGCAAAAAAAAAAATGCTCTTAGGCTTCAATACATTTCATTTGTCTTTGGTTCATAAACCACTGTTCTTATTGTCTATAATCTTTTAAATGTTAACTATATCAATATTATAAGTTTAAATTATTCCCTTGGTTACCATTTCTTAATTTGTCATGCAGGATGATTGCAGATCCAGCTTTTTTGTATAAGCTTCTTTTAGAGCAGTCTACTACAATTGGTTGTTCTGTTTGGTGGGAGTTGAAGAATCGAAAAGAAAGGTATTCTTCTTTTCTCCACTTGAAGAATAGGAAAGGTTGCATCTTATGTGACACTCATCTAATATATGCTTGCATGCATTATTCTGATTATAGGATAAAGCAGGAATGGGATCTGGCACTTCTTAATGTGCTTACAGTATCAGCATGCAATGCTATTGTTGTTTGGTCACTTGCTCCTTGCCGTTCGTATGGGAATACTTTCCGGTTTGACTTGCAAAATACACTACAGAAGCTTCCAAACAATATTTTTGAGAAGAGCTATCCCCTTAGAGAATTTGACTTGCAAAAAAGAATTCATTCTTTCTTCTACAAGGCTGCAGAATTGTGTATGGTTGGTTTAACTGCTGGAGCAGCCCAAGGTGCTTTGTCAAAACTTTCTGCCAGCAAGAAGGAGGAAAGGTAAACCATTTAGTTAGATATGCTTCCTCAATGTTAATTTTGTTCTATATATTCAAGTGAATCAATCTTCTAGAGCTATTTTTATCTAAGTTACTATTTGCTTGATTGCTTCATCTCATAGGTTATCTGTGACAATTCCAACTGTAAGTACCAATGCTCTTGGATATGGGGCTTTCTTGGGACTTTATGCAAACTTGCGTTATCAGTTGTTATGTGGAATTGACAGAGCATTGTTCAACTATTTTGACGTTATTGGAGTGGCAGTCTTCTTTAGCACAGCATTGAGGTGTGATTCTGCTAAAATTATATCCTTATAAACATTGTCTTAGTAGCTGTTCAGTCAGTTTCCATATGATTGTTCTTTTATGTTCTCTTTTACTTGCCTTGCCAAACATTATTGTCACATTTAAGCCCCGTTCGTTTACTGGTAAATAAGAGGGGGAAAGTTGGTCAATGGGTATCTCTTTCCCATTGACCAACTTTGAAGTGTTTTCCTTTTTTGCATCAAGTACTGGGCCTCACGGTAAAGAGAGCTTCATTTACCTGGGTAAAACTTACCCATCTCTCAGGTGGGTAAGTGACTTTCCCACAGTTAGAATCGGAATAGTCCATTCTGATTCCGATTCCAGGCCCCCATTCCCGCAAACCAAATGGGGCCTTATTTTTCCATCGAACACTTCCCAACAAAAAGCACTAATCTTGGGGCAACAGGTTTACACCAAGTTGTCTTTGGATGGAAAGACTGGTTAGAGGGAAAAGATGAAAAGGAAGATGAAAAGGATGCACAAGTAAAGGATCCACAAGGATTGGGAGACCAAGTATGCCTATCAGACCTTGAAGGGTCCAATCAGACTTTTTCCATAATTTGCAAGAGACTAGCAACCGAAGAAAGTTCATGCTATCTCAGACCCCTTTTGAAATCCAAATCCCAAGAAATAGCAAGGGAGATGGAAGAAACAAACTTCACAGCTAGTTCCTTTTTGAACAAAGTGATAAGAGTACAAATTAGGAAAGAGGTCTTTAAACGCTACATTCCCAGCCCAAACATCTTACCAGAACAAAACTTTATTCCTAGAACCAACACCATACCTGACAAAGCTAAAGAACGGCAGTAAAATACTAGTGATGGCTTTCCATGGAGAGGTCAAGTTTCCTAATGAGACACCCAACATTGCAAGCATTGCCCGATTTACTTTACCATGAATACTCTCCACTACTTTGTACCACAACCTCACACTCTCATTAGGCTGCCTCCACAACCATTTACCCAGAAGAGCTAGATTCTTTTTTCCCACATAACAACCAAGGGACCCAACCTGGATACTTCATAAAATAACAATTAAGGGTCCATAATTGTCTTGGCTAAAGCCTGCATATGGGCCAAAACCATATATGTAACTCTCCACCCAACCTGGATATTTCATAAAATAACAATTACAGATAGACAGTTGTTGTGAGCTCTAGTGTTGATCTCCATAATGGATAGCCCGATATTCCATTTTTCTGGTTAATGAGTTCATCTGCCACATGTATAATACTTTGGCACTGTTCCAGTACGTAAAGCAGTCTCCTTACAATGCAGCCTATATAAAATTGTTCTTCAAATCATCAATCACACACACACACACACACACACACATATATATATAGAATGAGAGAAGTCAGGAGAAATATGTTAAGTTTATCTTTCATGTTCTTGTAAGAAAATATTCTTCATGAATGTATATTTTTCTGTATTAAATTCAGGCTTCTGAATGTTCAAGTTGGAGAGACATCTAGACTGGCTTGGCTTGGAATAGAGGCAGATCCACTGGTTCAATCGGATAACCTGTTGAAGGCATACAACAGGCCATCTGAGGCTGTTGCCAAGACTTCATCAAACTGGTTCATTTCAAAGAATGCTGTTGTTTCTGGGCTAGGGCTTCTTGGCATAAGGCAGGGGAACAGTGACCCTGCAGCTGAACGGGAGGCTGCTCCTCCGGCCAAAGCACGAAGGAAGAGAGTTGTCAGAAAAAAGATGAGTACGAATTCGGCATAGAAAGTAATCGTCTTCTCAGTATCACGGACCAATTTTGTAGCCCAATTAAAATCCAGTGAACAGAAATTGCTGCAAACCATGGAAGTAAAAGCAACAGAGCAGTCATGTAGATGGTGATTTTTTTTGCTGCCGTTGCAGAAGCTATTTGAATGGCGCATATTTGATAACTGTGAGAGGCCCATAGGGAGAGATTTATTGAACACGTTTTCATGTTTTCAGGTTAATCATTAGTCTAATGAAAATTATAGTTTTCTAAGTTCAAAATATTCATTTAGAAATCTGTAATAGATTAGAAGTTTGTGCTTCAATGGGGACATAATTTCTTATTGGCACATGACTCCCGAACCCAATGTTTACTTTACATCATGGTGAACTTAATTCGGACGCAGTGTTCCTTTCTGAATCCATCTGCCCAATTTGAGGCATATATTGAATAAACTGCAGTAGTCCCTTTCACCTTTAGCCCTAAATTACTTGTTCTTTGTATATTTTATTATCTTTGTGTACAGATTTTTGTTTAATGGGGTGTGATGGATACAACAGATTAACACAGCTTTTCTACTTCATAAACTGAGGGTCCATTTGGTTTCTGGAATAGATGCTTGGAATCAAGGTTCAAAGTATCGGAAGCATAAGATGTACTGGAAAAATAATTTTAAGAGATGTATTGCGATACTATGAATAAGTATGGATACAGACGAAAAATCAAGATACGGATAAATATAATAGAAAATTCAAATAAATCCTAAAGAATATATTACTAACAATATTTACAAATTTTATAAATAAGTAATTTAAATGTAAAAAAACTATAATTTAATAGTTTATATAAAGTGTAACACATTGGGATACAATTAATAACCAATGAAAAATGGAATAACTAAAATGTAAAAAAAAAAAAAAAAAAAAACTAAAATGTGAATGTCAATTTTCAAAAATCAATATAATTAATCTTAATATTTATTAGTATATAAATTTTAATAATTAATTCTAGCATTTATTAATAAACACTTGTCACTCGTTAAGAAAAGTGAAAATGTACTTAAAATTAAAAATACATATGATCATAGCAAACAAATATGTGTGGCTCATTGGCAAACTTGTGGTTGTTAAAATCAAGTGACCAAAGTCCAAATCTTGTTATAATTAAAATTTGTAAGCTTTTACACTAACAAAACGAAATTAATGAGAGGGGATCATTAATTAAAAGAATTAATGAGGAAATTTGAATTAGGCGCTAAAATTCAAATTTAAATTTAAATTTGTTTTGGAGTAATTGGCTAATTAATGAAAGAGAAATTAGACTTAAATTTAGGAGTAACAACATTAATGAGAGATTTAACATTAAATACTGATCAACGAAATTAATGATGAACCAAAACTATCAAATGTATCTATATTTAGTATTAAATACTGATTAACGAAATTAATGATGAACCAAAACTATCAAATGTATCTATATCGGACTGTTTTGGGCCCATATCAGCGGATGCAGACCCAAAACAGCCTGATACTGGCCTGTATTGGCCGATATGTATGAAAAGAAACGGAATAAAGGATTTATACGTGTTCCGTGTATCAGATTCTTGTTGGAACGATACATATCGGCCGGTATGGCCCGATACATTGCGATATTTTAAACCTTGCTTGGAATTGAAAGCTGGCTTTTATTTTTGTAGGAATGGGATTTCAATTCCCCCTTCTTGGGGGAATGGGATTCCCATTCCAAAGGCTATCAGAAAGTAAAGAACTCATGGTAAAAACCCTTAAACCTTAATGTTAATAAAATATTATTAAATTAATAATAAGATAATAATAATAATAAATATTAATATCTTAATAATAAAATAATAAAGTATAATTGAATTGTTAACAAAAATATTAGTAAAATAGTAATAAAATAATAATATATGAAAATATTAATACAATATAATTAAAGTAATAATAAAATAATAACAATTTTTTTGAGAAAAAATAATAATACAATATTAATAAGCAATTCATTAAATAATAATAATAATATATAATAAAACTTTAATAAAAGAATAATACTATAATAGAATATCAATAAACTAACAATAAGAAGCAAATTATATATTATTTATTAAATAATAATTAAGCACAAATAAAATATTAATATAATATAACTAAAGTAATAATATAATAACAATATATTAATAAAATATTCATAAATTAATTAGATATTTTTACTCAAAAAATAATAATAATAAAATAATAAAGACCAATACAAAATTGAAAATTTTCAATTGATTGTGATTCCAACTACAAATAAACCAAACAATAATTGGAATCTAATTCCAATTCCTGACTGTACTGAACAGGCATTAGAAATAAGTGATTCCAATTTAGACGCTGTCCGCAAACCAAATGGACCCTTGGATGAGTTTGAGGCTGAAAATTAGTGGCTGGGGATGCTAGTATAACAATAAGATAATCATTTTCTTAAATTAATTTGATGGTAGATGTGGATTTTCAATTGGATGCTCTTAGCAAGCATCTAGGTGTATCAGCCATTGAATGTTCATAACTCTGCAGCAAAAATCAGAAATTTACATTAGGCTTGTCCATACTTTTCCGTTTATTTTACTGCTAAATAATTGATATGTGCTAATTGATGGCAGATTTTTTCCTTGACATCTCTCTCCCTAACTTAAAACGGATTTATCAGGCGTCTATGATTCACGAGGATGTTTATGTTACATGCTTTAGCTTTAAGAATTGGGAATTGAGAAATCAATCAAAGAAACTGGAAATGAAAAATGTTTGAGAGATTAACAAGATTTATTAATGAATAAAGTATCCGCAGGATTCATCTACTTCTCAGACATCTGTTTTGGTGGAGGCAGTCATCCGTGGTCTCATTTGCGCATATGAATGAAGGCCCAGAGCGAGAGGGTGTTTGGCATTTCCGTGGTTATCTGCCGCTGCAATAATTAGTCACATCAGTGTTTTTCCTTTGCTTTATACCCAATGAAGTAGAAACCACCAACGCAACGGTATCCGTCGGGTTGTGGCAAATTGAGAAACGAAAAAACAAAATCACTAATTGAGCATTGAGCATGCACTTACTTGAATAAAACAACTAATTGGGGTTGTGTTTGGCATCATTGCTATTTTTACTTGAAATATATGTACGTTTTAGGTTGGTCAATACAAATTGATGAAAAATATTTATGGTCACATCACAATGAGAATCACTTCAACTAGAAGAGATGAAATGTGGGACCGAGCATTGATGATTTAAGTAGAAACAATAATTTGTATTGGTCAACCTAAGACGTTTAGGGTAGAAAAACAATCTCACAAATTTGTATTAAACCCAAAAATGTTTCAGGCAAAAACAATAATTTATATTGGTCAACCTATAAGTACCATAGACTCCATGTTCCTCAATCACCATGGTTTGGTCAAGCCTATGAAGGTCCAAGAGGATGGCGGTGAAGAAAGAACAAGTAAAAGAAGAAGAAGAAGAGAGAGAGGGAGAGAGAGAGACCAAAGAAACCCTAGGGTTTGGTAGTGTGTTCCGTGGGGGAGAATTGTTTCCCTTTTTATAGAGAGGGCCCTAAGGTTGTAAGGAGAATGATCTAAAAGGAAACTTTTCTTATTAAGAAAGGAAATCTTTATCTTATGTTGACTATTAAGGGAGCACCATTGGGATTATGCCACATGTCTAGTGATATCCTTCAAAGACAAAGTTTTCTTTCTCTTAAGGATTCTTGTGTAGTATGTATAGGCTATGTCTCCTTACGGATTTCCTTGTGGTCACGTGTTAAGGACAAGATCTAAATCTAACTGGTGTGCTCGGGTGTTCGCTCAATCGCCTTCGAGATACCTCATCATGGCTCGCTATGACCAGATGGAATGCTGATTTCCCATAGGCAGGTGTCGCTAGCCTTGGGGTCTATCCACCATTCATTACAACATGAATTGTCATTTCGTGTTCATCGCAAGGTACTAGTAGTGTATTGGGTTTGTCTTAGAATAGCGATGTCATTTTATGTCAATCACAAGTCTTAGGTGACGCTCATTGCTCATCGCAGGTCTTGGATGACCCTTTGTGCTCATCGTAGATGTATGAGCCTTCGATCATTTTGATAATGTTTTTATACTGTTGTAGGGGTATCCCAAATGGGATTCCTTCATATGGTTTTTCCTGTAACGTCATCATTGTAATCCCGGTAATATTAAACTACATGTACTTATAATTGGTTTTTACCATCTCTAATAGCTTGAATGGTTCCTTCTTTCACAAACTCAGAGCCATCAACATTGGGGAAGCCTTGAACAAGGTTTATAGTTCCACGTTTGATAGCAAGCATGCTCATTTGTGTGAAGATTGTGGTCTTCAACTTTTCCAGGCATTTTGCAACCTAAAAAAGAAGAACGAAAGAAAGCTAGAAGAACTAATGTTTTTGCCCCTTTGAACTATGGAAATTGAAGCATAAAGGAAGCTCATTAACATTTTTTTAACCATATGTCCTGTAGTAGGAAGTACCAAAAGTGATTAAATGACACTTGCATACCATGTAGCCTAAACCAATTATTTCCTTATTCTCTACCTTATTCCTTTCCTGATATCTTCCTTTTCGGTAACCAATATATTGCTACCTTTATAAACAACTTGGAAATAATGTAAATTAATTAAAAATGTTGATGTGTGTGCATGCTACACATTGTTTTTATTGTCTCATACACGGTTTTTATGATAAATCTTAATGGTTCTTGCCCTAATTGAGCTGAATTTCAGGAAAACGGGAGTTTGGAACAGTTTAGGGTTAATAGAGCATGAAGACATGGTGATATTGCTACAAAGGAGCACTTTGGCCTAGGAGAATAGGGGCACAACCACAACTTATTGAGAGGCTCCATGAGGCGGCTGATTTTAGCAGAGTTCGAAGGGGAATAGGACTCTAAAGCTGCAAGAAAGAGTATAAAAGAAAAAGAAAAATAAGAAATTAGGGTTCGACTTCTTGTTACAGGAACCAAGGGAGAAGTGCTGGGAGAAAGATCACAAGGCTGCCGAAGGAGAATTGGAGAGGAGATTGAGAATTCATGTAGAAGTTTTAGGTTTTCTTCTTCTTTAATTCAGCGATTTCGGTAACCTAGGTTCAACTAGGATTTTCTTTTGTTTGAATCTTTCATTCTTTCTACCATGCGAACCATGATTGATGTTATTTCAGATCTGTGATTGATCTTTTACGCTAATCCGATTGATACTTATTCAGTATTGGGATTTCTTGATTAGGGTTTTCAATAGTAAGAGTAAATTCGGCCGATCTGCTCTTGTTTCTTGGATTACTTATATTGCTTGAAAAAGGGTTTAGGTAATCGGACCAACTGATCAAGAAAACGAATTGAATGTATCTTAGAGATAATTTACATGATTCATTTGGCATTCATTCAGCAAGAACTAATATCATTCGATTTTCTTGTCCTTAATGCATCTACAGTAATTAAAATCTTGATAGAGATATAGGGGTTGTTACTTGTAGATAGATTGGCATGTGCTCGAAAGAGGCTGTTCATAACAAGAAGGAAATCGCCAACCCATAACTGAAATCAACTTCAGTTGGATAGTTTAATGAGATAACCACTGAACCGATTTTGCAATCATTTTTGTGAAGTGTTTTCTCTATTTAATTAGGGTGGTTTAATTCGAGAACACTTAGGATAGTTAGCTAATTAGGAAGTAATTCATTGATTTTCGGATTATCAGATAACATAAGGCAGATTTAGTACTAGTAGTTGTTGGATTAGTCCTCGTGGGAACGATACTTTACTCATCAATATATTACTTGATCGGCTAGTGCACTTGCTAGTGTAGTTCTAAACGCATCAAGTTTTTGGTGCCATTGGGGATTATCATAACAATACTAGGATTCATCTACTGTGGTTAATCTGATTTTGTATAATATATTCATGTTGTGTGTGTATTAGTATCTTTACGACTTTGACTTGTTTAGTATATGACACGCAGCAGTGGGAAGGAGAGCATCATCTATGATCCGGAGATTGATCGAACTCTTCACCGTCGCCTTAGAGCTTTGAAGCAAGGGAAGGCTGAAAGAACGAAGATGGCCGAGCAAAGGACTATGATGGACTATGCCAAGCCAACCCTCACCGGGGCAGCCTCGAGCATAGTGAGACCACCTATAGCTGCTAACAACTTTGAGATCAAATCGGCAATCATCCAGATGATTTAGAACACAGTTCAGTTTTGCGGCTTGGCTAATGAGGATCTCAACATTCACATCGCCAACTTCTTGGAGATATGTGACACATTCAAACACAATGGAGTTAGTGATGATGTTGTGAGACTCAGATTGTTTCCATTCTCTTTGAAGGAGAAGGCTAAGACTTGGCTCAACTCTCTACCAGCTGGATCGATCTCAACTTGGGATGAAATGGCCAGCCGCTTCCTATCCAAGTATTTCCCTCCATCCAAGACTACAAAGATGCAGAATGACATCACAACTTTTTTTCAGCAGGACGGGGAATCATTATATGAGTCATGGGAGCGCTACAAGTTATTATTGATGAAGGTCCATCATCATGGACTTCCCGTTTGGCTCCAGGTTCAGACATTCTACAATGGATTGACTGAAGCAAACAAGACCACCATGGACGCTACAACTGGAGGGTCCATTAACAACAAGACACCTGAAGTTGCTCATGCACTTATTGAAGAAATGGCTGCAAATAACTACCAGTGGTTCCGAGAGAGCCCAAGTTAGGAAGCAACCCGGTATTCATAATGTAGACACTTATACAACACTATCTGCACAAATCGGAGCCCTCAGCAAGAAGATCGATGACATGCAGCTGGCAGCCATGCACGTTCAAGCAGTAGCCTGTGAATGGTGTGGGGGAGGTCATATCAGTACCGAATGCCAAGTTGGAAATCAATTCATGCAGTCCCCTGAGCAAGTGGATTTCGTAGGGAATCTTCAAAGGCAACAAGGTAACCACTATCCTTGTGCCTTTAACCCCGGATGGAGGAATCACCCCAATCTTTCATGGTCAAATCAAAATGCGGTGAAACCTCCTCAAAATTTCGCTCAACCGGAAAAGATCCAGTTTAGAGGAGCTAATGACTAAATTCATATCAAGTGCGGAAACAAGATTTCAGAATCAAGAGGCATCGATTAAGAATTTAGAGACTCAAGTGGGACAATTGGCACAAATGATATCTGCTAGAGTCCAAGGTGCCTTGCCTAGCAATACAGAGGTGAATCCTAAAGAGCAAGTGCAAGCCATTACCTTGAGAAGTGGTAAGGAGCTGCAAGAGGTGGAAAAGAAAGCAAAGGAAGAAGGTAAGATGGGTACAACTCTAGAGACCGAAAAGGAGGAAGAGCAGCCGGATTCAAGGAAGGAGACAAGTCAAAAGCCACAAGTACCATTTCCTAGTAGGCTTAAGCGGCACAAAATGGAAAAGGAACTCAGTAAGTTTCTTGAAATTTTTAAAAGTTTACATATTAACATCCCTTTTGCAGATGCCTTAGCCCAAATGCCGCATTATGCAAAATTCCTTAAAGAAATCTTGGCGAACAAAAGGAAATTGGGAGACGTGGCTACAGTTGTATTGAATGAAGAATGCTCAACAATCCTCCTCAACAAGTTGCCTCAGAAACTGAAAGATCATATTCCTTGCACTATAGGCAGTTTAAAGATTAATAAGGCATTGTGTGATTTAGGAGCTAGTATAAATTTGATGCCCTATTCAGTTTTTAAGAAATTAGGGTTGGGTGAACCCCAACCCACTAGAGTTGCATTGCAATTAGCTGATAGGTCCATCAAGCATCCTAGGGGAATCATAGAAGATGTGCTTGTTAAGGTTGATAAATTTATTTTTCTCGTGAACTTCATAGTGTTAGGTATGGAAGAGGACGTTGATGTCCCACTTATCCTAGGGTGACCCTTCCTACCTACAAGAAAGGCAATGATTGATGTCCAACAAGGACAATTAAGCCTTGGGATTCAAGATGAGGAAGTAATTTTTAAGATGTTTGATACTATGAAACATGCACCATCTAGTGATGATTCATGTTATATGATAGATGTCATTGACTATGTGGTTGGTGGGTGTTTTCAGGTCAACAGGTCGGCCGATCCCCTTGAGTTATGCATACAAGAAGGAGAAGCCATAATGGGAGACGATGAAGAAATTCAGAGCATGTTAGCGTACCTGAATGCTAATCCTCAGTTTCAAGGAAAGAGGTTCATCAAGTTGGAGAGCTTTGATAGACCCTCAATGCCAAAAAGCAAGTCTTCAATCGAAGAGCCGCCTACCCTTGAGCTGAAACAACTCCCACTGCATCTGGAGTATGCCTTTTTAGAAGCACCATCATCCCTACTAGTGATTATTTCATCAGCCTTGACCCCCTTGCAGAGGGAAAAATTGTTACGGGTGCTACGGGAACACAAGACAACTCTAGCTTGGAAGATAACAGATATCAAGGGTATCAATCCATCCATATGCACTCATAAAACTCTGATGGAGGATGGATGCAAGCCCACGGTTCAGCCCCAAAGACACCTGAACCCGAACATGAAAGATGTGGTAAAGGCAAAGGTCATCAAGCTATTAGATGTAGGTATCATCTACCCGATCTCAAACAGCTCATGGGCAAGCCCTTTCCAAGTAGTGCCGAAGAAAGGAGGCATGACTGTGGTACCGAATGAGAAGAATGAATTCATACCGATTAGGATGGTTACCGGATGGCGAGTGTGCATCAATTATAGAAAACTAAACGAAGCCACACACAAGGATCATTTTCCTCTACCCTTCATCTATCAGATGCTAGAGAGACTAGCTGGTCATGAGTTCTACTGTTTCCTAGATGGGTACTTGGGCTACAATCAAATTCCGATTTCACCCGAAGATCAGGAGAAGACCACCTTCACATGTCCTTACGGCACCTTTGCTTACAGGAGGATGCCATTCAGTTTATGCAATTCTCCAGCAACATTTTAGAGGTGCATGATGGCTATATTTTCCGATATGGTGGAGAAGTTTATGGAGATTTTCATGGATGATTTTTTAGTCTTTAGCTCTTTCTTCGATGCATGTCTACATAACTTAGAAAAAGTACTCAAGCGTTGCAAGGAAACTCATCTAGTGCTAAACTGGGAAAAATGTCACTTCATGGTAAAAGAAGGTATTGTACTTGGACACAAGGTTTCACAAAAAGGGATTGAGGTTGATAGAGCTAAGGTGGAGACAATTGAGAAATTACCACCACCAACATTTGTCTGGTCCGTGAGAAGCTTCTTGGGGCATACAGGATTCTACAGAAGGTTCATCAAGGATTTCTCCAAGATAGCTAAGCCTTTGTCCAATCTATTGCAGAAAGATGTGCCCTTCAATTTTACAAAGGAATGCCTAGAAGCATACAATATCTTGAAGGATAAGCTGACTAATGCACCGATCATGGTAGCACCGGATTGGACACTCTCTTTTGAGTTGATGTGCGATGCGAGTGATTCAGCAGTTGGAGTTGTTTTAGGACAAAAAGTGAACAGAAATTTCCAGCCAATTTACTATGCTAGCAGGACCTTAAACAGAGCTCAACAGAATTACACCACGATGGAAAAGGAACTACTAGCGGTAATTTTTGCTTTTGACAAATTTCGCTCTTATCTAATGTTGTCCAAAGTTATTGTGTATACAGATCACTCAGCACTCTGACATCTACTTGCAAAAAAGGATGCAAAGCCAAGGCCGATCAGATGGATCTTGTTGCTCCAAGAGTTCGATGTTGAAATCCGTGATAAAAAGGGCACCGAGAACCTGGCCGCAGACCATCTCTCCCGGTTAGAGGATTCAGATTTGGGAGGGAAGACCACAAGCATCCTCCGAGATGAATTTCCTGACGAGCAGCTCTACTCAATTCAGGTAGATACATTCCCTTGGTATGCTGATTTTGCCAACTTTCTCACAAGAAACGTCCTCTCTCCTAATCTTTCATATCAACAGAGGAAGAAATTCTTCTCTGATGTGAAACATTATTTGTGTAAGGACCCCTTTTTGTATAAGCTTTGTGCAGATCAGATCATTCGGAGGTGTGTCCCCGATGAGGAGATGGAGTCAGTGCTCCGATATTGCCATGACCGAAAAGCAGGAGGCCATTTTGAAGCCAACCGCACAGCAGCCAAAGTGCTACAATTAGGTTTCTATTGGCCCACCTTATTCAAGGATGCTCATAGGTATGTGTCCACATGTGACCAATGCCAAAGGATAGGTAACATCTCTCGACACAATGAAATGTCTCTTACTAACATATTAATATGTGAAATCTTTGATGTATGGGGTATTGACTTCATGGGACCCTTCCCAAATTCTTTTGGAAATAAATACATCTTAGTTGCTGTCGGTCAAGGAGCTACTATGAATCTTTTGGAAATATGTGAAATCTTTGTTGTCTGTCAATTTAGTGCATTGACAGGAGTTAAGATCAAGCTCGAGGTGATGGTTAGTCATGGCGGTCAAGGAGCTACTATATACTGAATGGAATTGAATGCTGGAGCATGAAGAAACTCATGTTCTTCCCATCCTTCGTTCTTGTGTATGTGGTAAGAGTGGCTTGTCATGGGGAAGAATTATAATACATATGTATGATTTCCGATCACTTAGCACATTCTCATCCCAGAATTCATGCGATAGATAGGAGTAATTTGGGGGAATGGCCAGTTTATGATTATTATCTTTGCTTGAGGACAAGCAAAAGCTTAAGTGTGGAGGTATTTGATGTGTGTGCATGCTAAACATTGTTTTTATTGTCTCATACATGGTTTTTATGATAAATCTTAATGGTTCTTGCCCTAATTGAGCTGAATTTTAGGAAAACAGGAGTTTGGAATAGTTTGGGGTTAATAGAGCATGAAGACATGGTGATATTGCTGCAAAGGAGCACTTCGGCCTAGGAGAATAGAGGCACAACCGCAGCTTATTGAGAGGGTTCAAGAGAGGCGGTTGATTTTAGTAGAGTTCGAAGGGGAATAGGACTCTAAAGTTGCAAGAAAGAGTATAAAAGAAAAAGAAAAAGAAGAAATTAGGGTTCGACTTCTTGTTACAAGAACCAAGGGAGAAGTGCTGGGAGAAAGATCACAAGGCTGCCGAAGGAGAAATGGAGAGGAGATCGAGAATTCATGCAGAAGTTTTAGGTTGTCTTCTTCTTTAATTCAGCGATTTCGGTAACCTAGGTTCAACTAAGGTTTTCTTTTGTTTGAATTTTTCATTCTTTCTACCATGCGAACCATGATTGATGTTATTTCAGATATGTGATTGATCTTTTAAGCTAATCCAATTGATAGTTATTCAGTATTGGGATTTCTTGATTAGGGTTTTCAATAGTAAGTGTAAATTTGGCTGATCTGCTCTTGTTTCTTGGATTACTTATATTGCTTGAAAAAGGGTTTAGGTAATCGGACCAACTGATCAAGAAAACAAATTGAATGTATCTTAGAGATAATTTACATGATTCATTTGGCATTCATTCAGCAAGAACTAATATCATTCGATTTTCTTGTCCTTAATGCATCTACAGTAATTAAATTCTTGATAGAGATATAAGGGTTGTTACTTGTAGATAGATTGGCATGTGCTCAAAAGAGGCTGTTCATAACAAGAAGGAAATCGCCAACCCATAACTGAAATCAACTTCGGTTGGATAGTTTAATGAGATAACCACTGAACCGATTCTGCAATCATTTTCGTGAAGTGCTTTCTCTATTTAATTAGGGTGATTTAATTCGAGAACACCTAGGATAGTTAGCTAATTAGGAAGTAATTCATTGATTTTTGGATTATTAGATAACATAAGGCTGATTTAATACTAGTAGTTGTTGAATTAATCCTCGTGAGAATGATACTTTACTCATCAGTATATTATTTGATCAGCTAGTGCACTTGCTAGTGTAGTTCTAAATGCATCAAATGCTAATACAGGAGAGACTCAAAATGCCCTGAAGTTTCAAATACTCACTGATTTGACTATACCTTTTGTAAATGTTTGTATCTAGTAATTCAGGACTAATATCTTTTCCTTTTGACTAGACTCATAAGCTCAATTTACTCATTGGCCTAAGCTTGTTGGAAAATAATAAAGAAGGTAGAATGGAAATTATTGGTAATTGCTTTCTAAACTGAAAGTTGCAGAACTATAACTCAGAGAAATTGTAGAGAGAAGGAGGGTTGAGTCGTGCCACTTGGTTACTCTCCTTAAAACCGCATTAGCCCCTACAGTGCAAGCGAGTAATTGCAAATCAGTCGTCAAGATAAAACAACTCATAGGCTACTAGTAGGCATGCACTCTCTTACCAGACCTCCGCAAACCACCAAGAATGATGCTCAAAAAATTGACGCTTGAAAGAGAGAGCAAATTGTGTTGTGTGCAATGATGTCTTTTTTGGTCGACCAACACTCCTTTTATAGAGTGTTTTCAATCATCCGAATGGACACAGAAGTGTCCTTTCAGAGAGATATCTCTTCATAACAATGCACCTGTTCAAAAAGATACAAAGAAGAAGAGACACGAAAAAGAAGAAGAAAATGTTTAAAAAATAATTTTGAAATTCAAAAGTCCAACTATACCCGCAGCCACGCCCACATCTTGTCTTAGCTCGGCTCAGTTCGGTGCATGTGTGTGAAAAGCACCCTGAACCCCCCTTACATGCATGTGAACATCTATAGTGTTTTTCTCCTATGGGTCCCTACCCATAGAGAGAGGAAGTCTATAGATATACTCAAATTCAACTCTCTTCCCAAGCAATGTGGGACAAGGAATCTTCCCATGCATTCAGAGGAGGGAAGAGAAAAAGACAAAACCCAAAAAGCATAAGGGATGAGAGATTCTTGAAATTTTGAATCTCCCTCCAACAATCCCCCACAAGATTCAAAATTATAAGAAGATTGAACAATCTGAGCATCGATGTGAAAAAAGTATTTGTGGTGATGTCTTTTTTACTTCAATCAACACTTAGGCATGACAAGCTATGTTATAAAGTACGAACGGAGTTAAACTCCTTCAACCTTTCCTCTTTATCGTAACTAGCTAACCTACCAACCAATTTAACTCACCAGTTCTTTTTGCTTTGAAACATTTCGGCCTTGCTCCCCTCTTGAAATCATGAGTGTTTTAAAGAGTCAGCCCTTAGATGTCTCTCAGAAGCGGCCACACTTCACACTCACTTAGGTCAGTTATTTAGCGTGCACTGCACATACTATTCTTGGTCGATTAAGAGCCTTACGCTCTTAATCAACT
The DNA here is from genome assembly GCF_055504915.1 of Nelumbo nucifera. Lineage (NCBI taxonomy): Eukaryota > Viridiplantae > Streptophyta > Magnoliopsida > Proteales > Nelumbonaceae > Nelumbo > Nelumbo nucifera. The sequence goes on from NC_142649.1 coordinate 27,549,232, forward strand.
ATGTTATAAAGTACGAACGGAGTTAGACTCCTTCAACATTTCCTCTTTATCGTAACTAGCTAACCTACCAACCAACTTAACTTACCAGTTCTTTTTGCTTTGGAACATTTCGGCCTTGTTCCCCTCTTGAAGTCATGAGTGTTTTAGAGAGTCAGCCCTTAGATGTCTCTTAGAAGCGGCCACACTTCACAATCACTTAGGTCAGTTATTTAGCGTGCACTGCACATACTATTCTTAATTGATTAAGAGCCTTACGCTCAACCTCCTCAAACTGTAGTGAGCATTATCTTACTTTGTCATCTGAAATGGGACATAAAATGATAGTGCTTTCCCAAGTCACCCAACGACTCATTTTTACCCATTCAACCTAATTTCAAGGATTTCCTTTCTCATGGGTTAAGTGTCCATTACTAATGACTTATGTAACGGGCTTCAATCCCATTCTTATCGATGCCTCATAAACCACTTGAGAAGTATGTGGTTTGGTTAACGAATTTGCAAGGTTTGTTTCGGACCTCAAAAAATCAAAAGTGATTGTACATTCGTTGAGGTGTTGTCTTACCAGGTTATGCCTTAGGCGAATATGCCTCATTTTACCATTGTATGTTCTGTTCTTGGCTCTAGCTATTACTGCTTGGCCATCACAATGAAGAGATATAAATAAAACCGATTGTGGCCAAAGTGGTATGTCTATCAATAAGTACCTTAGCCACTCTGTCTTGAACCCTACCAATTCTAATGCAATGAATTTAGCCTCCATTGTTGAGCTAGTATTATAGGACTGCTTTACTAATTTCTATGATACTACTCTACCACCTAGGGTAAAAACATTTTCACTAGTAGAAATACTATACTTTGAATCTAAAATCCAATTCACATCAATAAAATCCTCTAAAACCAGAGGAAAACTTGAGTAGTTTAAACCAAAATTTATAGTTCTTTTTAAATATTCTAATAACCTCACTAGAGATTCTTAATGTTTATTTCTGTGATTATAAGTATGCTGACTTAGTTTCCCAATAGTTATTGCTATATCTAGTCTTGCACAATTCATTAAGTAAGACAGATCCAATTTTACTTGCATACTCTTTTTGTGAAGTAGTTTCTCCTATATGTTTCCTTAAATGAATACTACAGTCAAGAGGTGCTTTAATAGGATTACAGTCATAGTGTCCAAATTTTCTAAGAATACTTTCTATGTAGTGTGTTTGAGAGAAAATAAAATTTTGTTGTTATTTATGAATTTTAATCCCCAAGATTACATCAGCCTCACCAAAAGTCTTTGGTATCAAATTTGGACATTAGAAATTGTTTTGTTTCTTTTACTACCTCTATACTTATCCCATTATTAGCATATCATCAACAAATAAATAGACCATGACCCCTTTATCATTTACAAACTTGCTATAGACACATCTATTGGAATCATTTCTGTTATACCCATTTGTTATTAATACATTATCAAATTTTTCATGCCACTGTTTAGGAGCTTGTTTTAAACCATATAGAGACTTAATTAGTTTGCATGTTTTATGACATTATGAAGTCTTCAAGTTGCTTAATATATATTTCTTCCTCTAATTCCCCATTTAAGAAAGTTGTTTTTACATCCATTTGATGAACTGGTAGTTTGTAAATAGATGTTATATCAAACAATACTCTAATTGTAATTAACCTTACAACTAGGGAATAAGTGTCAAAGAAATTTATATATTTCTTTTATCTAAACCTTTTAGCAACTAATCTAGCCTTTAATTTATCTATTATACCATCTAGTTTCAATTTTTTCTTAAAGATCCATTTACAATCTAGTGCCTTAGTTCTAGGAGGGAGATCTACAAGTTCCCATGTGTAATTAGTGACTAAAGAGTTTATTTCATTTTTATGGCTTCTTTCCAATATACTGTATCAGGTGAGGTAACAACTTCATGATAGGTTACCAAGTCCTTGTCCACTAGAAATGCGAACATTTCATCACTTAAGTTTGTTTCTTTCATTTGTCTTTTACTTCTCCTTAAGTCTGGTTTTTTATTCCTAGAATCGGTGTTTCCTTAACTAAGTGAAGTACTGATTTGTTGAGCATTCAATTGTTGTTCTTGGTTTCTGTTATGAACTTAGAAGGTTCCTTATTTATTATTTCTTTTCTCCAAGGAAACATATGCTCAAAGAATTCTACATCTCAGGACTCAATTATTGTGTTGTTCTCTACAACATTATCAATTATTTTAATTACAAAGAATTGATAAACCGTGCTATTTTGTGCATATCCAATGAACACACAGTCACAAGTTTTTAGTCCCAATTTCTTTCTTTTAGGTTCAAGTATTCCAACATTTGCTAAGCAACCCCAAACTTTTAGGTAGTTTAAACTAGGTTTCCTATTATGTCACAGTTCAAATGGTATTTGTCCTTTATTCTTGGGAGGTATTCTATTATAAAAGTGACAAGCCAATAGGATTGCTTCCCCCCACAAATTCAGAGGTGCACCTAAACTAATAAGCATATCATTCATCATTTCCTTTAATATTCTGTTAAGTCTTTCTGCAACTCCATTATATTCAGATTGGTAAGGGGTTGTGGTTTCATGTATGATTCCATTTTCTTCAAAGAATTTCTTGATGGCTTTTCCATAATATTCAATCCCTCTATCTATTCTAAGTCTTTTACCTTTCTTTCATAATTGATTTTCTACTTCAGTCTTGAAAGTTATAAAAGCTTGTTCAACCTCATCTTTTGATCTAAGTAAGACTACTTTTGCATATCTAGAAAAATCATCTGTGAAAGTTATATAATATCTTTTTCCTCCTCTAACTTCATGAAACTTAAGCTCTCCTAGATCATTACGTATAAGTTGTAGTAATTTAGCTTCTATTTGTATATTTTTATGAGGTTTTTTAGTGAATTTTGCTTCTACACATAATTGGCATTTTTCATTTGTAAAATCAATAGGAACATTCAAAACTCCTAATTTACATAACCGTTTTAAATAAGGAGCACTACAATGTTTTAATCTAGCATGCCAAATATCAAATGACTCAATAATATAAGCAGCAAAAGAAACAATCTCATTCATAATAATATCAGAAATGTTCAGTACAGATAGTCCACCAGCATTATATCATTTTCTAATAAATACATTATTTTTAGTCAATAGAGCCTTGCTTGCCTCAAATGTGAGCTTTAATCCTACTTTGTTGAGAAGTGCTCATGATACCAAGTTTTGTCTAATCTCTGGCACATGCAGCACATCAGTCAACATTAGGACTTTTCTTGAAATTAGTTTCAGGAGCACCCTTTCTTTGCCAACGACCTTCGAAGTTTGTGAGTTTCCCATGAAGACTCTCTCCCCCTTAAACTGAATTGTGTACTCATAGGATGAACTGTAGTCCCCACATATGTTCTTTATAGCACCAATATTCAATACCCACTCCTTTGGTTTGTCAACCAAGTTTGTCTCAGTTACCATGGCTGCAATAACACCTTTAGTCAAACTGACATTTTTTTTGTTGCTTCTTGAATTTCTGATCATTTTTCACATTTAGATTCTTTTCGAATTTTGTAGTCATTTCCTCTACTAGATTGGTTTCGGAAATTTGATTTTTCTCATCCTCATATTTCTTTCTATCCTTTTCTTCTATTTTAATTCAAACCACTACTTGGTCCAAAGTAGTGTATTTTCTCTTGTACTTCATACTTGCTTTGAAATCATTTCATGTATGTGACAATTTCTCAATGAGAGAACCGAAAATAAATTCATCTAGTAGTGTCATGCCTTCCTTTCCTAATTCCTCCACAAGCACCTCAAATTCATTTATTTTGGTAGACATGTCAATGTCTTCTTTCATGGTGAAATGCAGGAAATTAGCAATCACATATTTTTTATTCCCAACATTTTTCATAGCATACTTATTGTCCAATGCATTCCAAATTTTATAGGCAAAGGTATAGGTAGAGTAGACATTGTAGTAGAGTTCATTGGAGAAGCAATTGAGGATATGGTTTTTGCAGAGTTGATCAGTCGTAATCCAATGCAGTTGGATGATTGCAAATTGGTTGCCAAAATAAAATAGCCCATGGTGTGTCCGGAAGCGTGTTGTTAACCACTTCGGAACACCAGTTTAATATTTTATAATTTTTACCGATTCTCAAACAACTACTAACGTAGTAAAGGGATGAGAATGGGTCATATCCACAGGGAAGCGAGGGAAATGTAATATGTACTCAAATCCGGACAAGAGAACACAAGAGGGAGTTGGAGAAATATAAAAATTAATTAATTAAATTGAAAAAATATAGAATTCGAACAGTACCGAAAGTTGAAAGTGCAGAAACATAAATAAATAAATGAAAGAAATGAAATAAAAATATGTAATTCGATCAGAGGTAGTAGTCTTCGGATCTCTCCTTTGACCCTTGAACTTCTCGAGCTAGGCCTTCCGTCTTACCTGGTTGAATTTCAGATTTGCAGAAAAAAAATAAAGTACAAATTAAATCTAATAAAAGTAAAATTTGCAGGAAGGAAAAATGAACTGAAAATTAAAGAACAGAAAGTAATTCTAAAACTGAAGAAAAAATGGTTGGGATTCAAATCTAGAGGTGGCAATAGTGGTGTTGGCGAACTACAAGTAGGAATCCCTCCTCTTGCCTGGGCGTCCTCCTCTTCATCTACCCTTGAACTTCTCAAACTCAACCTTCCTTCTTACCTGGGTGAATTGACCAACCCTTTCTATAGGGACCCTTTTTATAGAGAATGGTGGTGTTAAGGGCCCGGGAATAGGATCTCGTCACGGGTCGGTCCACGGGAAAACCCTCTTGTTTCCCCTTGTCCCTTCCCTTTCTTGAGGTACCTATCTTGGCGCCTTGATGGTGATTTGTTCAAAAGATTACCAACTCTCCTTACTCTCTTCTTGACTGAATATTCGATCCTTTATTGAATAATAGCAGCTCCTTAAATAGGAGATTACAAGGGGTACGCGCCCTGCTCTTAGGGAGACTCCTTGCTGATTAGGAAGACCCCCTTCTACTCTATCGTGATAAGATAAGACTGATAAGATAAGATAAGTCTCTCTTAATTCTAATCTAATAAGATAAGGTAATCTAATCTACTAAACTAATAAGATAAGATGATCTAATCTAATCTGCCGAATTGATAAGAATACTGTTGTTGCCGAATTGGATAGGATGAGAACACCGGATCACTGTTGCTGTCGGCGGTGATATTTCCACCCGATAAACACATCCATAACATTACTCCCCTCCTGGACTAAGAGCTTGTCCTCAAGCTTGAACTCAGGATATGTGGCTTGGAACTCAGCCAAGGGGATCCAGGTGGCTTCGGCTGACGAAGGCTGTCCCATTCTACCAAAACTTCAAGAATACCTCGATTGATACAGGAGCAAACAAGAGCCCTAGGTTGGGGAATGAGTTTGCCTTCTTTCAAGGGTGGCAGGGAGGGGACTTGGTCCGGAGGAACACCCGTAAATGGTTTTAGCAAGGAGATGTGAAAAACATCATGAATCCGACTGCTCGCCGGCAATTCCAGCTGGTATGCAACTGCGCCAATTCGTCGCAAAACCTTGAAGGGGCCATAGAATTTAAGGGCTAGTTTAGGGGTAGCCCTGTGACTCAAGGAGCGTTGCCGGTAAGGCTGAAGCTTCAACCAAACCAACTGTCCCGGTTCGAACGACAATTCCCGATGGTGCTGGTCATAGGTATGCTTCATGCGGAGCTGGGCCTGCTGTAAGCGAAGGTATACGTCAGCTAGAAGGGCATCACACTCTTGTAAGGAATGATCAATCTCCTCCAAACGAGTAGAACTGGGTTCATAGGATAACAAGCAAGGAGGATCCCGGCCATAGACGACGCGAAAAGGGGACATGCCGAGGGAAGAATGATAGGTAGTGTTGTAACAGTACTCAGCCCAAGGAAGCCAATCCACCCACCGTCGCGGTTGGTCACCCACAAAATAATGAAGATACATATCGATCGTGCGGTTCACCACCTCCGTTTGACCATTGGACTGAGGATGATACGCAGAGGAAAAAGCTAAGGTGGTGTCATGTAGCCGAAACAGTTCCTTCCAGAAGGCACTGGTGAAAACCAGGTCTCTGTCGCTGACAATGGACTCTGGTAACCCATGTAAGCGGAAAACATGCGTAAAGAAAGTGTGAGTGACTAAAGTGGCATAGTACGGGTGTGAGAGAGGAATGAAGTGGGCATATTTAGAGAAGCGATCCACCACCACAAACAGAACTGATTTTCTGCCTACCTTGGGTAATCCCTCGATGAAGTCCATGGAGATGTCGGCCCAGATTTGCGTTGGGATCGAAAGGGGCTGAAGGAGGCCAGCCGGGTGCAGGTTTTCCCATTTATGTTGTTGACACGTGGAGCAATTTCGGACAAAGTCCCGAATAGAAGCCTTCATACATTGCCAATGGAAATCAGCCCGGACGCAATGCAGCGTTTTCTATATGCCCTCATGGGTGGAGTTATGAGTACTGGAGATGATGGAGGGAATCGAAGGGGAGTCTGGTGGGAGATGTACCCGACCCTTATACAGTACCAACCCGTCATGAAGGGACCAATTGGAGTCAGCGGCCCCACACTGAATTTTTTGTAGAAGGAGCAACCATTCCGGGGATTGCGGTATTGCCTGCTTGATGTCGTCTAGTAGAGTGATCCGGGGTTGGAAAATTCCGCACAGAAGCATAGTGTCCTCATCGCGTCTAGACAAAGCATCAGCTGCGCGATTCAAGGATCCCGTCTTGTAATCCACCCAAAAATCGAAACCAAGCAGTTTGCTAACCCAATGCTGCTAAGGAGGAGTGGTGAGTCGTTGCTCCAACAAGCACTTGAGGCTGTAGTGATCGGTTTCGACGATGAATGATTGCCCCCATAAGTATGGTCTCTAGTGTTGGACAGCTCTAGCTAGCCCGATTAGTTCGCGCTCATAGGCTGGTAGTTTTAAATGTCAGTCGGCCAGTTTGCGGTTGAAGAAGGCAATCGGGTGCCCTTGCTGCTGTAATACGGCCCCGATATCCATTCCGGATGCATCACACTCGACTGTAAACTCGAGAGCAAAGTTTGGTAATTGTAGAACTGGGGTGGAGGACAGGGCATCTCTTAAATTCGCAAAAGCTGTATCAGTTGCGTCGTCCCAACGGAAGGAATTTTTCTTTAGTAGGTTGGTTAACGGGGCAGCCAACAGACCGTAACTCTGCACAAATTTGCGGTAGTATCCTGTTAAACCTAGGAACCCGCGTAGAGCCTTGGCAGATTGAGGCTTGGGCCATTCCTTGATAGCTTGAATTTTGGAATTGTCTATCGTCACACCTTGTTCGTTGATGACATGACCCAAGTAAAGAACCTGTCGCTCCCCAAAGGAGCACTTGGACCATTTAAGGAAGAGTTTGTGTTGGCGCAGGAGCCCGAAAACGGTCCGCATATGGTGCATATGTTCTACCCATGATTTACTGTAAACTAAAATGTCATCAAAGAACACTAAAACAAATTTGCACAGATGGGACTGAAATACCTCATTCATCAGAGACTGGAATGTGGATGGGGCGTTTGTGAGACCGAACGACATGACTAGAAATTCAAACTGGTTGGGGTGAGTTCGAAAGGCAGTTTTCTCAGCGTCTCCGGGAGCCATTCGGACCTAGAAGTACCCAGACTTGAGGTCTAACTTGGAGACGTACTGGGCACCATGTAGTTCGTCCAACAGTTCATCCACAATGGGAATGGGAAACTTATCTTTGACCATCCAGCTATTGAGCTCCCTGTAGTCAACACAAAACCTCCAAGTTCCATCCCATTTTGCTACCAACAGAACCGGCGAAGAGAAGGGGGAATAGCTATTGCATATGATCCCCTATTTCAGCATTTCAGCACACTGCTTTTCTATTATGTCCTTCTGCAGATGAGGGTAGCGATAAGGTCGGACGATGACTGGTTCCGAACCTGTCACCAGAGGGACTCGATGATCGCATGCTGGGGGAGGAGGGAGTCCTCTGGGTTCCTGGAACACATCTGAAAATTCGGCGAGGAGTCTTTCCATGGCTGCTGCATGCGTTGTTTCTTCCTGGAGTGCATGAACCTGTGGCTTTCTCGCCTTTACCCTGCTACCCTGCCAAGAGACTTGCTTTCCATTCAAGTGGAATGTCATTGTTAGGGCGCTGAAATCCCATAGAATTGAGCCTAGGGTGATCATCCATTTAACCCCAAGAACAATATCGAATCCATCCAAGGAAAGTATGAATAAATCAGCAGAGAATAGTTCATATTCGACTTGTATCTGTACGTCCTTACAGATTCCCAAACTGTGAACCCTTTCACCGTTTGCGACGGCTACCTGTAGTCGTGGCCTGGATTCCATTGGCAGTTTTAACTAAAGGGCAGCTTGCTCACTTATGAAGTTGTGTGTGCTTCCTGAATCAACGAGTATGCGCACCGATCTTCCTGCTATCCGTGCTTGCAACTGCATGGTCTGAGAGGTTTTTATCCCGGTGATTGCGTAGAGAGAGATCTCCGGCTCGAACACTGAGGGTTATTCTTCGTCCTCCTCTTGCTCATCCACTAGAAGGCAGAAGAGCCTCTTGCACCTATGTCCTACCGAGTAGAGATCGTCGCAGTTAAAACATTGGCCCCTCGCCTGGCGTTTGGCCATCTCGGCTCTGGTCAAGCGCCTAATGGGGGGAGCCACTACGCTGCTCCCTACACTCGTTGTCGATCTGGGAATGTTGTTCGTATGAGACTTCTGTTCGCGGCTGGTTGCAAAGGAAGGGGTCACTACAGATGATTTCGGGGGTGCCCAAGATGACGGCGGTTGTCCCATACTAAAGGTCCCACGGCTGAGTTGCAGCTTGCGTTCAAATGCGCGGGCTAGGTTCATGGTCATAACCAGGTTGGGGGGATTCTGCATCTCCACGTCCACCCTCAGGGGTTCTGCTAACCCTGCGGTGGACACGTCACCTGCTGATCCGGTCGCACTGATGATGCCTTGGTGAGGAGGGTTTGAAACCAGCGTTGATATTCTGCTACCATTCTGGTTTGTTTAAGGTTGATCAGCTCACCCAAGGGGTTGCTTGTCAGTGGGGACCCAAACCTAAGAAGGCAGTAAGATTTGAACTGGGTTCAATTGAGCCTGGGTTCTTCCTATTCCAATCGATAGAACCAAAGTTGCGCTTCCTCCGTCAGGTGAAAAGCGGCTAGGCTTACCTTGTCTCGGTCGTCTGTCCGTTGATTGCGAAAAAACTACTCACATCGGTACAGCCAACCCAAGGGATCTTCAGTGTCGTTGTACGATGGAAATTTCAACATGTTGTATTTGGGGATGACCGCGGCCCCCTGGGTGACGATCTGCTGCTCACCGGACGATTCTGACAAGTCCGGTCGGCGGCTGCTAGTGGCTGTCGTCCCTTCTGTGTTCCTCTCCTTGCTAGAAAGGAATAACTCCATTAGACGCCATAGCTCCCTGACTTCGTCCTTGATTTCACGTACTTTCGAGCTGGTCTCCACAAGCCGGTGCTCTAGTTCGTGGACCCTGGACGGCAACTGCTCCAGATCACCCATGACGCCTTGCTCTGATACCAAGTTGTTAAGGGCCCGGGAATAAGATCTCGTCACGGGTCGGTCCACGGGAAAACCCTCATGTTTCCCCTTGTCCCTTCCCTTTCTTGAGGTACCTATCTTGGCGCCTTGATGGTGATTTGTTCAAGAGGTCACCAACTCTCCTTACTCTCTTCTTGACTGAATATTCAATCCTTTATTGAATAATAGCAGCTCCTTAAATAGGATATTACAAGGGGTACGAGTCCTGCTCTTAGGGAGATTCCTTGCTGATTAGGAAGACCCCCTTCTACTCTATCTTGATAAGATAAGACTGATAAGATAAGATAAGTCTCTCTTAATTCTAATCTAATAAGATAAAGTAATCTAATCTACTAAACTAATAAGATAAGATGATCTAATCTAATCTGTCGAATTGATAAGAATATTGTTGCTGCCGAATTGGATAGGATGAGAACACCAGATCACTGTTGTTGTCGGCGGTGATATTAACTCCCGATAAACGTGTCCATAACAGGTGGACACAACTGAAAATAAGGAGAAAGATGGGGGGCGGCAGCTGGGATTTAACAAAGTTAGGGATGCCCTAGGGTTTCTAATGGATGGCTAAGATGGTTTTGGGGTGATCTTATGGTTGAAAATGGAAGGAGAGAACACCCAATATTATGTAGGGCTGAGATTTGGATGCCCAGAAATGGAGGGTGTAGACTAGAATATCTAGGGTTGAAGGGTTAAGATTAAAAGAATATGTGGTGCCCTAAATTGAATGGTTGATATATAGGATGAAGGGAGTGGCTAAGTTTTAATGATGAGGAGCTGAATGGTGAGGATTAGCATAATAGGTGGTACCCTAGGATTTAAAATCTACAAAGGAGAGCCCTAAAATGGATGGTGGAGATTAGAAGGAGTGGATGATGGAGATTTCACATCTAGGGTGGCTAGGGTTAGCTAAGGAGGAAAATATTAGGTTAAAAAGGCTCCATAGGGTTTGCTAATGAGAGGGGAGCATGGTAATACAGTAGGATGGGCACCAATTGGGTTTAGCAGATAGGAGGTGCCCTCCTATTCTTAATTCTTTACAAAAACACCTCCTCTCTCAGCTGAACTTTACACCAGCTTCCCAAAAATATGAAAAAAGAAATTTAAGGACTTTGTCACTGACCCCTACATGGGGTTCCTTGTAATTTATCCTTTTCTTTTTTGGTAATAAAAATTATGATGATTGATAGAAGAGCTCTAGGCTCTAGCTTATGTAATTCTGCAATTTTGCCACCTTTTACCCACTCCAACGATGCGAGACCAACTTATATCAACAATACCAAAGTTGTGTCGTCACGTACAAGAATAATCAAATTGTGAGAACTTACCAAGATACTCTGTGTGGGACTTCCAATTAAACAAGGTACATAGACATAACAAACTCACAGTGACACCAGAATGGCAGTGCTCAAGCACTTGGTCTAACTTAAGGATAATAAAAAAAAAGTGAAATCTTGCAAACAAACACCTTGAATATGCGAGCAGGATATATAGCAGAACTAAATAATGGTAAAGTAATAATAGAGATATTGAGAAAGAGATAACAAAGGAGGAAAAAAATACACATCAAATGCGGAAGCACAGAACACCTGCTTGGCCTTTGGCGGAGTGGATATGATGACACTCAGGAATACAAATGATGAGAACACTCTTACTCTCTCATTCACTAAGCCTTTCCAGAAACTTTCAATCCATTGGTCAAAGCCTTTTCAGTATCATGTTTTTTCTACATCATAGATTTTTCCCATCATAACCCATGAAACAAAGATAAGTAACCAATGCCCATTGTGATGATGGCGGATTTAAATTTTGTACTTCATTTCCATTATTAATAAAAATAAGTCTTATTTATCATTTAATGTGATATATAATATTAGAGATTTAAAATATGTATTTATGCATACATACATGCATACATGCATACATACATATACACACACATACATACACATACATACATACATACATACATACATACATACATACATACACACACACACACATATACATACATACATACATACATACATACATATATACATACATACATACATACATAATAACTAATCAACTAACAATTATAAACATTTTATATTTCATGTAAATAAAACAACTTAGTTGATTTGATCTATGTAAATAATAATAATAATAATAATAATAATAATAATATTATTATTATTATTATTATTATTATTATTATTATTATTATTATTATTATTATTATTAAAAAATCAATTAGGAGAGGAATTGAGAAAAACAACAAACTTCGGACATTGCATTTAGAATAATAAGAAAAACCTCATTAGATTTATTCAAAGGAAACTAAGAACTTGATTAGTCCTTTTTGTATTGAACTATCTTAAAACACTAAGAAAAACTAACATATTTTGATTTGCCTTATTAGTTTTCCATTTTTACTTTTTTATTTGGTCCATAATTATTGAATTGCTTTACCTATATGTTTTAAATTATATAAATACATTTTTTGCATTAAATCACTAATTAATCATTGATATTTGAGGCTAATGCTTTTTTACGCCTTAGGCTACACCTCACTCCTTGAGGCTTGAGGCTTACATCTCATTCTAACAAAGGCTTAAGCCTCACATCAAAGTTGTGAGGCTTAAGCCTTTTAAAACAATGTATATATATATACACTAAAGTGGCACGGTCTGAACCATTCAACCCGGCCAATCAAACTGGTGACCTACAATCGGGAGGCAAAAAACGGTTCAACCTCCAAGTCGGTTTTTAAAACACTATGCTCCAATATTCTAAATGGATCCGAAAACCTGTCTGCCTAGAAATCTGACAAAGACTTCTTGAGTGGTCTAACAACGGTAGTAGTGAAGCCTCTAAAAACAACAGGTCGTACCGCAACACAACACAATTATATGGATCGTGCCGAGCTTGGGGTTTTAGGTCCATGGACCTGCCCAAAGAACTAGACGCTGAAACCCCCCAACAACTAGTTTCAACTTTAGGGGGTCTTTACAGAAATACCCCCCCAACAACTATATATGGGGTATTTATGTATTTTGGCTTTGGGGGAGATAAAATGCCAATAATGCCCCCCAACTATATATAGCTAATTTAAGGGATATTTAGGTAAAGTGATAAATGACTTTATAATGAAAATACCCCTCTCAACAACTAAAAAATGACTAGTTTTTAGGGTATTTAGGGCAATTGAATTATTTTCAATTCCTATAAATAACCCTATCCTCTACACCAGTCCATATTTCTCATCACACCAATTCAGCAATTCTCTTCTCAATTCTCGTACTCTCTCAATATCTCATCTCAATTCTCATACTGTCATGCACTTGGGTAGTTAGGCACTTAACAATTTAGCCATTTAAGAGGCTTTGAAAGGCTTCAACCATTGAAATCAAGTTGAGATTCTGAATTGATAATTCAACCATCTAGGTAAGTGCAATTAAATTAAGTTTTATTTTTTTAGAATTAAAAATAATGATTGGCTCCTCCTCTCGAAACCAATTCCCCAACGGTAAGTTCACTAGCCTGATTTGAAAAATATTTAAACTAGAGGAGGTTGAGGGAAAGGGAAAAGGAGTTGTTTGTTCTTCCATGAGAAACAATAAAAATATATCTACTTTAAAGATTTGTTAGATGATGAGGATAAATTACAAGACAAAAGACATAACACTACTACACGTGATGAAGCAAATGATTAACGTCAAGGAGATGGAGTAATTTCAATTTTATTTAAGTTTTTTTTTCAACAATGTAACATTTTATTTTCAATTTGTAATTTTTTATATTTTAAATGAAATAAAATTCCTATTTTTTCTAATTTGTTGTCCATTTTATATTTTGGTAAATTTTTCTCTTTTTTTGTTAGATTTTTTATTTTTTTCAATTTGTTCCCAAAGCAAGCAAAGTCCAAAGAAAAGTTAGCAAGGAAAAAAAGTCTCTAAACCTCAAGGCCCAACTCGTAACCCAACCTAACACAAACTAGGCCCACGACATGACCTACAACCCATCCAGCCCGTACGGTCTCAAGCTGTGGGCCATGCCAGACAGACCCCCCAAAGTATCCAAAGGGAAGGAAGTGCAGCCTGACTAGACCCACAGGCCGTGCCGCCTGTTTTACATCTCTATTGGCAAAGGAAACTATTGGCGAAGATGACAGAACCTCATTTTCTCTATTGGCGGGAACAAAGTAAATAGGCCTATTTGATTTTGAGTAAGAAAACAAGGAAACCTTGTTGGTGTTACGTTGTTAGTTATCGGCGAGCAGTTTTCTGATTACTCGAATACTTCAACCTTGGAGTAACTCAATTATAAAATTTCATTTTTTTTTTAAATAAACACATTCATATTCATTATTTGTAATTGAGGCTCAGTTTGGAATTAGTACAAATACAAATATGTAGAGTGCAAAACCCTGTATTTTGTACTATTTTGTATGCATTTGCACTGTACAAATATTTGTATTTGTACTCCTTCCAAACTGAGCCTCAATTACACAAATATTGGAGTAATTCACATACACAAATTCATTATCTGTACAATTTTAAAATGGAAATTTCAGTGGCTAATGTGTCATGTACATTTAGGTGTTCATACAGGAAATTTGTTGCAGAGGCTGTCAGCCATTGCAGCCAATTCAATATTGTGAAGCAGAGAGCAAGGCACAAGAAAAGAAACTTTCATGCTCATGCCGAAAATATTTGTGAGCGTAACAAGGGTTCAAGACTTGGAAAGGCGTAGTTGGGGAAAAAATGGCAAAGGAAATCCAGGGTATTGGACCAACCAAACAAAGAAAACTGCGACTTTAAGTTATCGAGTCATCGAGAATCCAAGAGGGGTAGCTCAATAGGTCATGCAAGATCTTGCAAAGAAAAACTAAACTTGAAAAGAAAATTTTGAATCCCTAACATGCAATAAAAAGAAACTTTCATAATTTTCATACTCTCACTTCAGATTCTACTTCCCCCTTCTTTCTGCTTTTTTTGGCCTCTGTAGCTCCCTGTTGCTGTTGTTCAGCCTTTTTCTGGGCTCGAATCATTGCTCGCCTTGCTCGTGGCCGCATCTCTCGTACCTTCCGAGGAGGCATCACGTATGATTCAAGGGGACGATCACCAAAAGGGTGCTCACTGCTAGAAAATATCCTCAATTTTCGATCTCTATCCTGCATTCACACAAATCACTCAAGCTTAGGGTAATGAGTTACTGGCAACACTTTACGAGATAGACTTCCGAATAATAAGTGGTGAAGGCAAATTGGAATATGTTTAAAGCCACAATAACTCATCTATCTACACATTCAAGTCGGTCCATAACTTAGGATGAACCATGTAATAAACGTTATACAAGCAGAAATCAGTCCTAACAAGCCAATGCTCTTCGCCCTTTTTAATTAATTACAAGCCATGCCCCAACATCTGGAAAAGGGCAAGCTATTCAGAAATCTGATCCCTGCGCCTGGAACCCCTGTTCTACAACAGCTCCACATACACCTTGTCTTGCAAGAGACAACTTTTCCAGATCATTGACTGATCAAGAAATCCATCTAAATAAGTTGTATTACATACATGCCAATGCCACTGCTTCAGGGTACAAGGATCTTCTACCTTAGAAGGTGTCTTATCCCTCACCACCTAGCAGTCACATTCCAGCCAGATGATTAGGCAAGTGTCGTATCTTGTAGGAAGAGAAAAGAGCTCCACTATGAGTTACCTTCTCTAGCCATCTGGCAGTCGCCCATTCCAGCCAGATGATTGGGCAAGTGTCATATCTTGTAGAAGAGAAAAGAGCTCAACTATGAGTTACCTTCTCAAATGACCTTAACTATAAGCTCAACCATGCGAAAATAGCTCATTAGGATAATAGCCATCACATCTCTAAAGACACTACACTCCCAGATAGGCAAGGGTTGCCAAAGGCACATCCACCAAAGTTCATCTTCACGATCCCATTGCTGGATGGAAGTACAATGTATTTGGTTCTTCCTTTTCAAGCCATCCAAGTGAGAAGCTACTCCCAGGCATATACAAAGCATCTAAGTTCTTTATCCAGCATGGGCAATAGAATTTAGCCATTCTTCAACTTCACTAGGTCCTAAGCGGATAAAAATGAACTTCACAATACCTCCCCAACACAGTAATTTTAGTTTATTATTATCTAAGCCTTTCCCAACTCTATGGAGCGGCTACATGAAGCCTGTTCGGTCATTCCCTTCTGTTCAGTGCCATAACTCAGTAATTCTAATTCAGTGTCATAAAGTCATTTACAAATTACAATTCTAACATTGAAGTTTTTCCTTGTAAGTACGTACAATTCAGCAATAAGATACCAATAGTCTTCACATTTCTTTTTGACCCACTTAAGGGAGGCGGGTCCCAAAACCAAAGGACGTTTAGATATTCAAAAGGGGTATGGGGATCAGGCCCATCTGGGAAGCAAAGTGGGCCCTAAGGAAGGGACGCGGGCCAGGAATCCAGGGCCTTTGAAAATTCTTGAAATTCAGAGTTGTCTCTTTCTTAGCCCATCTCAGGGGAAAGGGAAGGAGGTTGCCAGAGAGGAATCTTATTCTTCGGGGTCGTCCAGCTCAAATATTTCATCTTGGGGAGGTGAAACTTCCAAGAGTTTCGCTTCAGAGATAGAGGTGGTTCCGGCAGAAGGGTTCACGGGAGATCCAGCAGTGTCTTTGGAGCCTAAGTCTCAGAAGGAGGTATATTCGCCAGGGAGTACAGGGGAGAGAGATGAATGCCCAAAGACCCCCCTTTGGTGTCGTCAAAGATGTCGGTCCCTCAAAACATGATGGTGACTCTGGTCTCAGAAGAAGAGGTGGGTAGGCTGCTTAACTCTCAAAAATGAAGCAGAAAGGCAAACAATCGCCAATAATGGGGCTTCTATCGAGCCTTTGGCAGTTATTCTTCCAGAGCAACAGACTCGGAGGGAACAGTCTAGTACAAGTAATGGTCGACTAATCCATCCGAGGTGTGCTCAAGACAGTGAAGTGTCCTCTTGGGTTTTAACCATGGTTTCAAATGTCGCCAAATGTCATTAATGTCGCCCAACATATGTCGATATCGAGGTTCACCGACATGAAAGTGGATGGTAATATAAAAATTACATTATGTCGGTCGACCAAATCGGTCCAAATAACCAAAAAAAAATACAGTTTTTCCTATTATGTCAACAAGATGTCGACTAATGTACATTAAAAATATAATATATTAGTATATTATATTAATATAATGCAGTATATTAATATAGATTATTCCATTAATAATTTCTATTTAATATTTCAAATAAAATATTTATAAAAAGAATTAACAAAATATAAAAACAAAAGAATAAATTAATTACTTTATAATATAAAACATAAAATATTTTGCAAGTAATAAAATATTAACTAGTTAGTATTTTTAAAATATTTATTAAAATCGGAAAATGTTTATTAAATTTTATAATAAACTATATTCTACATTTAATATAAAAAATCAGAATAAGTTTAATAAATTTTATACTTAATCATAATTTATTATAAATTTAGTATTAAAAATCATAATAAATTCATTAAGTTTTATAAGAAATCAGAATTTATCATAATCTTAATACTACAAAAAGGAGAATCAGTTTATTAAATTTATAATAAAACATAATGTATTATAACTTTAATATTAAAAAATCAGAACAAATGTATTTCGATTTACTAGTGTGAAATAAATATATTAGAATTTATAATAAATCAGAATTAAAAATAAGAAAAGAAAATATCAGATAACCTTGTAAAAACATCAAAATGCATAATAAATTAGTAAATCGTCATTTACTAATTTGTTATTGATCTTAGTTTCTTAGCTTTATATAATGGTTGGGAATAAGATAATAGTCTAGAAATATGTATTAATGTTTCTTTTATCATTTTACAAAATATCTTTGCATATTTCCACAATGTCTCTAATTTTTACAATATTTCCCCTCGACATTTCTGACATATGTCCTATATTTTGGTAAGCGACATTTCCATCGACGTCGACATCGACATTTTAAACCTTGGTTTTATCCAAACTGCTTAGCTTTGGGGAATTCCTGGGAGTTTCAATAAAAGGAATGGAAGAAGAAACTAAGGCTCTATTGGTTGCTTTGGAAAATAGACATCTAATGAAGAAAGAAAAACAAAACGGGAAACAAACAAAAGAACTTCTTCTTCTGACTTGGGGGTTGAATGAGAGGACTGGAAACATGGGAAGGAAAAGTAGATCTGCTCACCGTCAACTATGTATAACATTAAGATTTTATCATGGAACATTAGAGGGTTAGGATTTGGGAGGAGACGGATGGTGGCAGGGGACTTTATCAAAGAAAAGAGGTTGGATATCTTGTTGTTACAGGAAACTAAAGTACAGAAAGTAGATTTCTCTATCATAAGGAGTATTTGGGGTTTCCAGCCTTGTGAGTTGTGACTGGCTTTACATTCCAGCAGTAAATACAGCAAGGGGTGTAGCTATGGTGTGGAATAGCTCCAAGTTCACAGTGGTAGATAATCATATTGGAGTCTTCTCTATCACAGTGAAACTTTATTCACAGCAGATGGACACGACTCTCTTGATCTCTACTGTGTATGGACCCAAGCCGCCCAACAGCTCCTGCGTTATAGCCCTTATTATGGGAGCAGCTCAGTGACGTGAGATGTAGGTGGCCTGGTCCTTGGGTCATTGGAGGCGAATTCAATGCAACTCTGAGTTATGAAGACAGACAAGGTGTTAAAAGGTTTGGCATCTCAACAAAGTTTTTTTTTTCAGATTTTATGCAAAAATGGGGGATGCTGGACTTACCGCTGGCGGGTGCTCGGTTCACCTGGACCAATAACCAAGATTGCCCTTCTTTGGTGAGAATTGACCATTTCCTTACTTCTGTGGAATGGGAGGAGATGTTTCCTCAGTCATCACAAGAAGCCCTTCCGAAAGTAGTTTCCGATCACATCCCTTTATTGCTGGATACAGGGAGGATTATCAGAAAGCATGCGCCTTTCAGATTGGAACACAGGTGGCTGGAGCTGGAAGAGTTTCAGGCAAACTTTATTAAGAGGTGGTCAGAAGCAAGCTTCGAAGGGTCAGCTAGTTATGTGTTCAGGAAAAGTTACAGAAGGTAAAGGCTCAGATTAAAGAGTGGCGGCTAACACGGTCCAGGGAGTCCAGGAAAATAAAAGAGGAATGTTGCCAAATTATTTCTGAAATCGATATAGAGAAAGAGGATTCCATTATTGATGAGGTAAAGAGAAAGAAGAGGTGGCAGGCTAAACAAGCAATGACAAGTTGGCATTCCAAGAGGAAATCCACTGGAGACAATGTTCCAGGGTACAATGGCTGAAGAAAGGTGATAAAAACACCACTTTTTTCCACAAGGTGGCAAATGAAAGGACTAACACAATAAAAAAAATGCTTGTGAATGGTCACTTGGTGGATAAAAGTGATGAGATATGCGGTGCAGGCCAAAATTAGATGGTCTGCAGTTTTCTCATCTATCAGTGGATCAGGTAGCAGAGCTGGACAAGCCTTTCTCAGAAGAGGAAATGTTAAAGGTGTTGAAGGAGATGGAGGGGGATAAGGCCCCAGGGCCAGATGGTTTTACCATCTTATTTTTTAAAAAATTATGGAAGGTGTTAAAAGCGGATTTGATGAAAGTATTGCAGGAGTTTCACTCCTCTGCTGCTTTAGAAAGAAGCCTCAACTTTTATCACGCTTATCCCTAAGAAAAATGGAGATTCTGAGCTTAAATATTATAGAACAATTAGCTTACTAGGGAGCGTGTATAAAATCCTTGCAAAGCTCTTGGCCTCAAGACTGAGATTGGTGCTGGGATCCCTTATCTCCTCTTCTCAGGGGACTTTTGTTCTTAACAAGCATATTCAGGATGGGATGTTGACAGCCAATGAACAAAGAGATTCTAGAAAAAGGAGTGGAAAGAAGGGACTTGTGTACAAAATTAATCTAGGGAAAGCTTATGACCATGCTAACTGGGCATTCCTAGATTATATGCTGAAAAGGATGCACCTTAGTCAAACCTGGAGGAATTGGATGAAGGTTTGTGTCTCCACACCTAGATACTCAATTCTACTCAACGGACCTGCAATAGGTAACTTTAAAAGTTGTAGAGGTCTTAGGCAAGGAGACCCCATGTCCCCCCTCCTACTTGTTGTCTTGGAAGGGCTGAGTAAGATGATTGGTAGAGCTGTGGAAGGTGGATGCCTAGAAGATTTTCAAATAGCTAACAATGGGGTAGAAATTCCCCTACTTCAGGTTGCGGATGATACACTATTTTTCTGCAGTACTTAAGCTGATCAAGTAATATCTATGAGGTATATTCTTTGCTGGTTCGAAGTGGTGTCAGGGCTAAAGGTCAATTTGGCGAGAGTGAGATGATGGCTCTTGGGGATGTTGAAAGCTTGCAGTCCTTGGCAGATTTGTTGGGGTGCAGGGTAGGAGCTCTTCCTTCTTCCTATTTGGGGCTGCCTTTGGGGGCCAAATGCACTTCTAAAAGTATCTGGTCCTTAGTGATGGAGAAAATGACTGGTAAGCTAGCTTCATGGAAGGCAAGGTAATCGTCTAAAGGGGGTAAGCTAACTCTTCTAAGAAGTGTGTTGGCCAGTATCCCTGTTTATTGTATGTCTTTATTTCCAATCCCCTCAGAGATAGCTCAACATTGGAGACAATTATGAGAGACTTCCTTTGGGTGGGTTGGAAAGACTCTAAAAAGATCCACTTAGTCAATTGGGACCAGATTTGCAAACCTATCAAAGACAGTGATCTGGGAATCAGATAACTGAAACCCTTCAATCTAGCTCTTCTTGGTAAATGGTTCGTTCTGGAGGTTCTTAAAGGAGCCCAACAAGCTTTGGAGGCAAGTTATAGCACAGAAATATGGCATTCACGCAAACGGGTGGGATGCAGCTGAATCTACCCTCTCGTACGGGTGTGGGGTGTGGAAGGGGATCTATAAGGCTTAGCCTCTTTTTATGAAAGGAATTTAAGTGTCAGGTTGAGAATGGTGCAAGGCTGTATTTTTGGCATGACAGCTGGTGCTCAGAGTATCCTTTGAAAGATTTGTACCCACATTTATTTCTCTTGGCAAATGATAAGGACGTCAACTTGTCAAGGTAGCTGAGTGTTGTAGACTTGTAGTGTGTCAGGTGACTCTTGTCTGGACTCCCTACTTCCGGAGGGACTTTAATGATTGGGAGGTCCCGCAGGTGGCAGAGCTGCTGGAAAAGCTGCAAGGTATAAGGTTAAACCCCGTTTCCCCAGATCAGCAATGTTGGCATTGGTCCAAACCTGAATTGTTCTCAGCGAAGCCCCTTTTCTCTAGTATGGAGCCGGTCAATCCAGACTATTTCCCCAGTTTTCTAGTTTGGGGTGGTTTGGCCCCCTTTAAAGTGAAGTTTTTTTACTTGGGTGACGATTGGAGATAAATGCTTGACAAAGACTATGTTGATTCGAAAAGGGGTGGTGCTTCCAGACGCCTCGTGTGTTCTATTTGGTAAGGGAGAAGAGACTTCCAGTCACCTGTTTCTTCACTGCAACTTCTCTTCAAGAATCTGGAGTCACCTAGTTAAGGCCATTCACCTTTCTTTTTTCTTTTCTTTTTTTTTTTGATAAATCCATTAACCTTTCTTTTTGCATGCCTAACTCTGTCAAATCTCTTCTTGAGAGTTGGAAAGCTGAAGGCCTATCCCTTGGCAGTCTTGTGGTCCATTTGGAGGGAGAGAAACAGGAGCATCTTTGATCAAAAACAGATCCAAGTAGAAAAGGTGATTAACTCAGTTGTAAATGAGTTGAGAGAGTGGCTGAGCTCAAATATGCAGTTCAAAAGAGATGTTTCTAGTGCTGGTGTAGTGGTTAATTTTTTTGAGGTTTCATGAGGTATCTCTCTTGCACAGTCTTTGTGCAGTGAACCCTTCCTGTATCTTTCATTGTGTTTTCCTTAATAAAATCTTGCTTTATCTCTTCAAAAAAAATACTCTGGCTATATAGATATAAGTAGGAAGCCAAAAAATGTAAACCTGATCTATTTTCTTAACAAAGTATCTTGACAAAATTATTAAATTCCATATAATTCTGAAAATCAGATAAGATGATAGTATGGAACATTGACAAAAACAAGTCTTATCCTACACAACACTTGCAGGTAAGATCAGATGTTCACCAGTAATTTATTTTAGAAGCAATAGTGGTTCTATAATTTCACTTAGTTTTGTTTTGAAAAAGAAATAGTTTCCATTATCACTTACATCACGCAATTTATTTCGTGGAAGCATCCGTAGGACAGCTTTCCGAATAACTTCAGTAGGATCCTTGGCCAATTGGTCCTTTAAACTCCTTTCCTTGAGGTGGCCAACATACCTACAAGTTAATAATAGATTAATGTTGAGTCAAAGAAACAGTTATACATAAAACACTTGATGTCCACAATGAGAATGACTATAACCATTGGTACTTGCCCAGTATGCCAGCGATAAAACTTATCAGTCAGTTTCCTCCCTGTGACACAGACATCTTTTGCATTGAGCACAATGCACATATCACCATCTTCGCGGTAGGGTGTGTATGTGGGCTTATCCTTGCCTTGAAGAACAGTGGATATTTGGGAAGCCAACCTCCCGAGGACCTATGAGAAAATAGATTTATGATATTATTATCTACTTAGAAATCAAAGAAAGAAAAGTAGTATATATATATATATATATATATATATATATATATATTCCACCAAGCCAAATCAATTCAACAGATTACAAAATTTTAAACCCTATCTTACCAAAAAGTCCATCAGGTTACAAAATGTCCTAATTTTCTACTCATTTGACTTGCCAAAGCTAACATTTCCAGCCCAGTGTACATCACATGTTTCAATCCTTGTAAAAGCAAATAGAGAAAGAATGAAATAGAATACAACCTGACCTTTGGCATCAAATACTCGCCATCGCAGACCTTCCAAATTGATACGCCTCAGGCCAGCAAGTGCTTTCTGCATGACACATGCATTAAAAGAATAAAAGGGAATTCAGCATGTGGTTGGTTACCTAGAAGATGAAGTTAAGAAGCAAAGTGAAATGACAATAATACTCTTAAATAGTGATCTTCAATGGTTTGTGTATATTGCCAATATAAAAAAAAAAATGCATATTAATTTAACTCATGCATATATAGAGACAAGATAACAAGAACAACCTAACATGGATCCCAGTGGCATGACACCAGAAAAGAGACGGGAACTGCCACTGGATAAGTCTCACCATAGAAATACTCTAGGTCATAAAAACCATGCACTACATTTTTTATCTTTTTGAGCAAAAGTAACTATGATTTTATTGAAGAAAAAGAGGTACATGAGAAGTTTTACATCAAGAAGAAAAACAAAGAATGCAAATTTTTTTTATCAGCAGAAAATAACTTATTTTATTAGAATTAATTAAAGCAATAGTTAATACAAGTTGATGACAGGGATGTCATCCCTAAATAATTTCCAATCCACAGTTACAGGAAAGACCAAAAAATGCTATAGGTTCCCAACAGCCCAAAGTATTTCAGGTTATAATTTTGCCAAAGCATCTGCCAACCCATCTGCAGTCCTTATCCAGCCAAAAGTAGAATTGAATCTCTTTGCTAGGGTGTCAATTTCTCTGAAGGCATGTCTGTATTTCCAAGGAGCCAAGCTGAAATTCTTGGACCAAGAGTGTGAATCTCCTTCAACTTCCAATTCCCTTGCTCCAATTTGTACTGCAAGCCTAATCCTTGTAAGAGAGCCATAATTTCGGCCCGGACTAAATCTCCAAAACCGATTGATCCTGAAAACAGGGCCACCACCACTGTGCTGTTTTTACTGTTATAGCTTCAATCAGTTCCTCCTTTGATTTGCTCTTTTCATTAAAGATTCTCTGATTTCTTTCTTTTTTTTTATCAATAACTTGAGACTTTCATTAGGATTAAAAATAATTAGACAAGCAAGGAGAGATAAGCTTTCTTAACTCTCCTGCACATAATGGAAATAAAATCAAAAATCAAGAAAGACAATAGATTACAAAAGAGCCCAAAACATAGAATCCCTAGTCACCCCTTGTTTGGCTAATCCATCTGCAAAGGAGTTAGCACTTCTTTTGACCCAATTCTCTGATTTCTTTCTTCCCACACAATCCAAATCAATGCTGTTTTTTCTGTCCTCCACACGACTCTTCCTCTCTTCTTCTGCTGCCTTGAGAAACTTGAGTTGAATAAGCCTACCACATGTGTGGGTTCCCATCTGCAACCAAAAAGAGAAAAATGCATTTCCATAGACAAGACACAAAAGGGCAGGTGATAAGTAAATGAGGAAGGGTCTCACCAATTTCCTTGCAAAGGATACACACTTGAGGAGAGAAGCACTTATTTGGCCTTCTTTTCTATAGCAAGTCACAGGTGTTGATCTCCCCAAGGAGCACTTTTTTTTATCAGCCTCTTCCAGTTTTCCCAAGGAGCACTTCCCAACACAAAGCTTATACTTTAGGAGGGATAGGTCTGCACCTGATTTCTTTTACCGGGAAAATTTCCCCCAAAGGTTTTGACAAGACAAGAAGGTTAAAAAAGCAAGCATAGGAGAAAAGGCCATCAGAAACTGCTCTGCCAGAGAGTTTTGTTCCATGGGGATCCAACACAACTCCACATTCATTGAACCCAATATGCCTCTAGCTTCTGCCAGAAAATGCACCAATCTCCAAGGCCCTCCATCTTTTTCCCTTAGTCATCTTACAGTATTGACAGAATCACCCTCAATGGCTAGACATGAAATGCCTAATGGTTTTGCAAAACGAAGCCCCAATAGGGCCGCCTAAATTTCTGCTTTTGTTGAATCAACTGGTCCTAAGGGACCATTGAAAGCCCAACAAATATTCCCATCTCTATCCCCGACTACACCTCCAACCCTACTAAACCAGAGGACCCTTGGGCACTCCCATCAAAGCTTAGTGTCATCCCTTCCTTCCTTGAATGGCGGTAGGTATGAGCATCCCGAAGAGGAGAAGAGTAGAGGACTTCCACTAAATTTCTATGGAGATCATTCAAAGAGAACCCAGCAAACTCTTCTGTATTAACTGCCCAAAAATTACAAAGAAAGGTGATATAGGAAATCAGGTCTTCAACTATTCTAGCTTTATTCTCAAAGACCTTGCTGTTTCTTTCTACCCACACACCCCACATAGTTGCTTGAGCTACCAGCCTCCAATACAATTTGCCTCTACTTCCTAACCGCCTACCTTGCCATTGCCACATAAACTCAACCATCTGTCTAGGAAATACCCAACTGAGACCAACTATCCTGAGGAAGTAACACCAAATCCTCCTGGCTACAGAACAGTGCAGAAGAAGGTGCTCAACCGACTCATCATCACTTAGGCACAGAGGGCAGACATGCGGAGAGATACACCACCTACCTTGGTTCTTCTTTCGCAACAGGTCACAGGTATTTATTTTCTTTAAGAATGACTCCCCCACACAGAAAAAAAAAAAAAAGAAACTTTAGGAGGAATTTGGGAGCACCACACTTTCTTATATGAGAAGCTAATGTTGATCTCACTCAACACAAGAGCCTTGAAAAAGGAATTCAATGAAAAATTTTCCAACAGGGTTAGGAGTCGAGATTCTTTGATCAGGGGTATTAGGAGATAGATAAACCTACCTAGGGGAATGTAACAGGTTTGCAATCTAAGCTTCTCTTAAGGGCCTTCTGAGATTTAGGAGGAATTTGGGAGCACCACACTTTCTTATATGAGAAGCTAATGTTGAGCTCACTCAACACAAGAGCCTTGAAAAAGGAATTCAATGAAAAATTTTCCAACGGGGTTAGGAGTCGAGATTCTTTGATCAGGGGTATTAGGAGATAGATAAACCTACCTAGGGGAATGTAACAGGTTTGCAATCTAAGCTTCTCTTAAGGGCCTTCTGAGATTTAGGCTCCAAGTAAATCTAAGGTTGAAGGGGTAAGGCAAGAGGAGATTGTGGCTTCTTGGGATTGAGATAGGTTGAAGATTCGAGGAAAGATAAACTAATACAAGCATTCCCTACTTTTTTTATAAGTAAATTATTTTATTAGATCAAAAAGAGAAACTAATACAAGCATCCCTTGAGAGTTTCGAGTTATGTCCTCTCAAAACAAAACAAAATCAAACTACAATTGTGCCGAATACAAAAGTTCCCTAACTGCCCCTTGCCTAACAAGACAATCAGCCAAAGCATTTGCTGATCTCCCCACTAGGGGTGTCCACGGTTCGGTTAACCGAACCATGGGCATATTTTATAAACTGAATCGGTGGTACCGGTTTTTTCATTTCTCCAAACCAAAACTGAACCGGTACCACTGGTTAACCGGTCCATCGGTTTCGGTTTTTGACTGGTTCGGTTCTTCGGTTTTTTGGTTTTTTATATTTATAATATATATTATATAAATATGTATAACATTATACTATAAATAATAAATGATATGTAATATATTATAAATATTTTAAAAACATATCATATATATAATATATTTATAAATAGATTATTATAAATATAACATAAGTATATATTTATATATAATATATAGAAAATATGCAACATATATTAAAAATATATATATAATATACATATAAATATATATACCGGTCGGTTCGGCTAACCACCGATTTTTTTGTAGGTTAACCGAAAACCGAACGGGCCCTTTGGTTTTTCAAAAAATCCAAACCGAAACCGAACCGATCGGTTCAGTTAACCGCATTTTGTGGTTCGGTTTTCCCGCTTCGGTTCAGTTTTTCAATTTTCCATGGACACCCCTACTCCCCACTCATTGTGTTCTTACACACAAATTTCTTGTTAGCCACTTAAACTTCTTTACTTCATTCCTAAAGCACCACACTACAGACTCTAAGTTCTGCAGCTAGCTCAGTACCACCTTAAAGCCCCCTTCAATTATTAGCTATTCCACACCTAGCTTGAGTTGCAAACTATACACATTGAAGAGTAGTTAATAACTCCACCCTACTGGAACCCCAACTCCTAAAGGACCCACATAAAAGAATACCACACTTCCAACCACATTCCTCAGGACCCCTTCCATCCCAAAGGGGCCTGGATTACCTACTACTTCCATTAACATTCAGCTTCAAAAAACCTTCAGGAGGATTGCCACTTCTCACCAATTCCTCCAAATATCAATAAACAATTGGTGGAATAAACCCAAGGATTTAAACCAATGGATAACTCTATTCAAGACACAATCCTTAAGCCCTTGTTGATTTCTTTCCTTGGAATATTCTGGCATTTCTTTCTTCCCAAATTGTCAAGATAGCACTTCTCTTGCCCACCTCCATAATTCTTCCTCTTCTTTGTTGCCAAGCAAAGGTAGAAGGATCAAATAATATGATTACTTCTACTAGAACATTCCACTTGCACCCAAGCATCAAGAAGAGCCAATCTCAAATCTCTGCAATAAAGGAAGAGGAGATTAGTAAATAGTAACAGTTCTCACCATGAGACCTACAAAGGATACACCAATAAGGTAAAACACAAAGGGAAGGTTTTCTCTTTTGTAGATTATCCAAGGTCTTTACTTTTCCATAGTACACTCCCCAATAGAAAGCCATAAACCTTAGGAGGAATAGGCTTGCACCAAATTAATTGGGAAAACCTACTACGAATGAGACTAGCAAAGGGACTTGAAGAAAGAAGCACAAGAGAAATTTATCAAAAAAAAGAAGCACAAGAGAAATTTATCAAAAAAAAAGAAGCACAAGAGAATGACCCTTTAGGCCATGGTATCCCAAACCTTTTGTTTGGTTCAAAGGGATCCAAACAGACTTTATCAAGAAGACACAACAAATCGGATAAACACTCAATCTCCCCATCCCTTAAACCTCTATGAAACCTGAAATCCCAATTTGGTGCCACAGGAGTTTCCAACGAAGAGAAAAATTTTGAAGCAAACTCTTTTTTGTACCATGAGACAGAGAATAAATAGGGGAAAAGGTCCTTCAAGGGAACGTCTCCAATCCAAATATCCTCCAAAAAAGGACAAAATTGCCAGCAGACATCATACCTAATAAAGCTTTGAAACTAAGGAAGGATACTGTGAATTTGCTTCCAAGGTGCCAGATTTGCCCATCGTGATACACCAGCATCCCATCAATTATTTGACTGAGCAGGATATGTTTCCTACCACCTCATGCCACATCATCTCTCCAGGGGCCACCAACCACAACCACTCCCCTAACAAAGTTGTATTCTTTTGAATTATATTCCCTAAGCCCAAGCCACCTTCCTCTTTACGCTGATATACCACCTGGTCCACCTCCCACCTAATTATGTGGTTCTTTTCTTTTTGATGAATAATTATGTGGTCCTTTCTACTTTCCCTTGGTTCTAAAGATAGTCTCTCATTAACTTCTCCAGTTTCTTGGCTTCCCTAATTGGGATCCTAAAGGCAGACAAAATGTAAGCTAGTATATTAGGAAGTGTGGCTCTCATCACAGTGATTCTACCCCCCAATGAAATTCAATTTTGTTTCCCCAAGGTCAATCTCTTCTCAAATTTCTCTACAACTGGGCACCAAAAACCACTCTCCCTAGGGTTAACCCCTAAAGGAAGCCCCAAATAGATCAAGAGCCAAATTGAGATAGGGCATTCTAAACACTCCACAACAGCCTCCACCTCACTAACCTCCAAAATGACACCTGCTATACATTTCTTTTCAAGACTGATTCTCAAATTAGAGAGAAATACTTTCTAAGCTCTTAATCAACACCTTCAAATTTCTCACTTTCTCAAGATCACTCCCCTCACAGAGAATTAATATGTCATCTGCAACCATTCCCTACTTTCATCCATGGCAATATTTCACGCATTCACGTTGAGAGACCGATCACCCAGTAAGGGAGATGAGTGGTCTAGATATTGAGTTAAATTTATAATATAATGCCTGTTTGATAAACTTTGACAAATGTCAGTAAAAGAAAATTAATAATGAAAACAACTAATAGAACAATGAACAACTACCCATGCCAATAAAATAGGGTATTGATGCAATTACCTAGATTTTGAACCAACCCTATCAACTATCTACATACACACTAACCACCACAAACTTGCCTAAGCCCCAAAGAGTAGTAGTGGGGGTTATAGCAAGTGTTTTAGGCGCTCATTGTTTTCATGCCATGACAGTCTTATCCTAACATTTTCTGCTTGGAAGCCCCTTACTAAAGTTAACAAAGAATGGAAAAAGAACAATTTAGAACAGATACAGAAAAAATAGTACTTAAGATGAGATAATGATAAGGATGTACTAAATTGCAGTGCCAAATAGGATGTGAGCTGGATACAAGAATAATTAAATTCACTATGCAGCACAACTTCAGATTTATTCTGCCACCATAACCCAAGCTTAAGCTTCCAATTCAACTTTATCTAGGTTTCCAGATCAAAACCCAAACCCATAATACAGAGAATTGGTTTATCGTAATACCAATAGAAGTCAAAAACTTCAGAACCAAATTTCTAAAAGTACTAGAAAAATGAAAAGAATCACTTCGCATGTCTTGACAAAGAATCACTATGTGAGAATGAGAAAGGAGGAAGGAGAAAGTGGATAGATAAAGCTCAAGCAGAGCAACAGCAATGGAAACAAAGAAAAAAGAAAATGAGAGTAAAGAAAGTGAAAACCCACCTTAATGTTCCCAGTGAAAGCACCAGGAGTGGCCGTCATTTCTCCTCCTAGCTTTCAATCAACGCTCACACAACTATCAACCAATGCAGTCTTTGGTGGACCTGTAACGTGATATAGATGGCAAGATCATCATGTTCCAATGCATTATGTATGGCCCTCTAAGGTGAGAGAATATCAACTAACCACAGTACCAACTATAGACTAAGACCATGGGATAAGATACTTTTAGGGTTTTAGCCTAACTGAGACAATGGCATTAGTATTCTTTTCTAACCACAGATAAGTGAATAGTTAAGTTTACGTACAATGCTTAGGAAGACTAATTGCTTTAATAAGAACGAATACTAATTGATTTTTAAAGTCAGAGAATATCAACTAACCAGCGTGCCAACTATGGCTTCAAACCCTAGGATAAGATATGTTTTGGGTGTTCAACGGTCTCAAGGTAATGGAGATCAATGGGTGATGGATTAATTATAGCGATCCTTGGCGCTCTGCTGCTCTGTTCTGTCCAATTGAAAAGGTATGGCCGGTCGGTGAAGAAGATAGAGAAGTAAAGGGAAAGGGACTGGCGGCTGCTGTTGAAGCTTGGATAGAGAGAGAGAGAGAGAGAGAGGAGAGGACCTAAAACGATTTGATCGCTGCAACGTTCGAGGGGTCTGGTCCGCTCAGACCAGAGTGAGGAAGAAAAGAGAGACGGAGCTCGAGAAGAGGAGACGAAGAAAAAGAAGAGATGTTGAAAAAAAAAAAAAAAAGTTGGAGTAGGGTTAAAAGATTATGGCCATTTTTGTAATTTTTGGATAATATAGGACATTTTAATCATTTCGTCGGGGCAAATGAAAGAATGGACCAAGATCTAAAAGAATGGACCAATGAAATTCTCAACTATAGAATCTTTTTGGTTCAAGAGTAGATGACGGTAGTTTTAGATGAAACTTGGTAGGGTGAGGTTTTAGACAAGCTGAGGGGATTATAAGTAATGTATTTTTCGGTTAATGAAAGAATCCTAATTGGAACTTTTGCTTGATAAATGGTTAAATTGTAGATATTTATGATGACATTTGGTAGGTAAGGGTCTGTAGTTATATGAGTTCATTGGTATGATTTGGTGGGTACAAAGTTGGGTTTGGGTCAACGATGTAAAACCGAGGGGTTGAAGGTTTTTGCCAATGAGGAGGAATGAAACAGAGATCTAAAGGTCATAGTGGAGATCTCAGGTGAAATTGGGTAGATGGATATATTCTAAGGAATTTGGTATAATGGATCTTAAATCAATTGGGTAGATTGGGATATAACCACTCAAAGTCTTTTAAGGCAAGTTGTGTTGGCCAATTAGGTGCCTTGAAATGGAATTAGGGAAGGCAAGTTGTGTTGGCCAATTAGGTGCCTTGAAATGGAATTAGGGTTGGTTTAAGAGACAATTGGAGGAGTTTTCTCATGACATTTAGCAAGTTGATCAAGGCTGAGTTTTTGAGCTTAATGGCATAGTTCAATTGGTTTAGAAGTATGCTGATGGGAGCTTTTAAGCTCAGAAGATTTCTACTAATAAGAATTGCTGAAATTGAATCTTTAATTGGTGGGTGGAAAAACATTAGGCTCGGTTTGGAAGCAGTACAAATGCAAATATGTACAGCGTAAATACATACAAAGTAATACAAAATATAAGATTTTGCACTCTACATATTTGCATTTGTACTCCTTCCAAACTCAGCCTTAGAGTTTGGGTTGGAATTTGGTAATGGTGGGGTATTTTGGGAATTTGCATTGAATGGTTAGATTTGGTTATGTAGCAATGATCGAGACAATTGGCTCGTGTTGCTGCCAAATATGGAGCCACGGGGAGTTGAGCGTGACCCATAGGGCGTAGACTCTCCTAATGAAAGTACTGGCTCTACGAGGCCGAGGGCAGATGCCACGGGGAATGCCCCCGGGCCTCCTGAAGTGGTGGAGTCGAAGGAGGTTGACGAACCTACACCTAAGGAGTGAGGCAAGGCCGAGCACTAAAGAGTGACATTGACGCGTTACCCCCGCTCTTACTTCAATATTGAGCAAGTGAGGGCTCTATCGAAGATGTACCATATCCCAAGGGACTATAGGGTTAAAGTCCCTTGTGTTAGTGATTGGTTGTGGCAACCTCCCGAGGGGGAGGTGTGTGTCCACGAGCACTACCTCTAATTCGGCCTCTATTTTCCATTGCCTCCCCTTGTCCCATAAATCCTCAACTAGTACAATATTTCCATCAGCTAGGTTGCTCCGAATGCCATTAGGACCATAGAGGTCGTGTTGGTGATGGCTCGCCCCCGAGATGTGATTGTGATCCTGAGAGTCTTTCGAGCTTTGTTCGCATTGAGGAAGCATTCCGATGGGGAAGGTCTGTGGTACTTCCAAAGCCGATGGGGTATGTTAGTGGACAACCCGTTGCCCGTCCACAACTGGAAGAAGTTCTTCTTCATTAGTCATCCACAAGGTTGGTCCTTCCAGTTGAATTGGGGAACACCGGACTTGTTCCTCGAGAGGAGTTGGCTGTGATGACTCGGATTCAGCTGACTGGGATGATTCATGCGGCACCCTTAGTGGAGGAGGAGGCCCTGGTGTTGACTGGCTTCAGTCCTGCCCCTTGGTATGGGCACTCCTGTTGTCGGCTAGTTGTGTCTCTTGTTCAAGTTTCACTTTCGTTTTTCTAACGTCGGCTACTCTTCTTGTTTGAAGAGATGAACAGTGGCTTAAAGAGAGGTTGTTGTAGGCTGCAATAACGAAATCAAGGAAGGGCCAACCGAGGGGATGTCGAGGAAGGCAGACGTGAGGGGTCCACCTCGACCCAAAGGGAACACCGAGGCTGAGAAGAGGAAGGCGGCCACACCAAAGCAGTCGGCTAAGGTCCCTTAGGAGCAGAGGGCCAAGAAGGTCGTAGTGAGAGACCCACAAGATGATCTCCCGCTAACAGCACGTCGATTGTCCTGCCCCAACTAGAGCGTTAGGAAGGGGGACTCCTTGAGCAACATAGGTGCTGGTCGCACGTTGATCACCAATATGATCCCTACTGGGGATAGGCAGTCATGGACCCAGGTGTCTCCCCAGGCCGTTCGAGACCCCCTGCTTGACAAGCTGACCGAGGTATGAATGAACTTCTACTTCTTCCATAACATTGTCTCCTGCTTTGGAATTTTCTAATTGTTGTGAGATTTTTGTGTTTTTGCATACATCTTTTTGTGTTGTCGGCCTCTGTGACAAGATGGAAGTGATGATACAGTAGTTGTGCATGTCGTAAGAGATGATCGAGCAGTTGAAGCACCAGTTGGTTGAGGAGCGGGCCATCTAAGAGGCCGCTACTAAGTAGGCACATGGGGAGCATGAGTGTTGGAATAAGCTCGAGGCTGACGTGGCTACCAAGAGGGAGTAGTTGAGGGTCGCCAAGGCCTCATTGGACGAGGTGGAGCATAAGCTTCAAGTGGCCTCCACTTGAGCCATGGAGTAGTACAAGGCCTCGGAGGCGCACTAGGTAGACCTAGCCGAGTTCAGAGTCACTTCCCACCTGGAGGCGATTGAGAACACCAAGGTTCAAGTGTTGACATCCTTCCCCGACTTCAAGATTAGCCAACTGGGTCCTTGCTTTTAGAGCTAGTAGGCGATCGAGGTAGTGGGTGTGATCGAAACCCATGACAGCGCCGAACAACCACGCAGTAGGAGATGGAAGCCAACGAGCACATCAACATCGAGGCCATATGGAGATGCATGTCCAGGGTCGAGGCTTCTTTCTTTTTTCCCTTTTGTAAAGGCAAATTTGAATGAAAATACATAGAGTTTTTTGCCATGTTGAGTTTCTTGTAAAAATGTGTCTTTTCTTTTTTCTTGTTGTTTTTTCTTTTCTCTCATCCAAGGGGCCTATGCCTTCCCCGAAGTGGCAAATTTTGTAAAGAAACTCGTAACCGCTAACTTAGCTACTTGTGAAGGCACTCTGCCTCAAGGATTTTTAGCTAAGGCTGACTCCTGGTGTCGAGGTTTTGGGACCCTCTGCCTTAGCGAAAAGGAGAGGGGACATCACAGAAGTTCATGTTAATTAATGGACTTACAGGCCGAGGCCTAGCGAATGACACTTGGCTGAGGTTGCAGAGTGCTTTTGCCCTGGAGTAGCATTAGTTGCTTAGTGTGTTGTACATCGTGTTTCTTGTTAAGTAATGGGCCAATGTTGGCTCCTTGGCCATCACAAAGACTCACTTCTTTCGAGGGTTTTTGAGGTCGAAGCCAAGGTCATAGGTCGCTCTTCACAATGGTCGAGGTCACCGAAGTTCTTGATTTAGTAAAAAAGGCGACTACGCATATATGTCGTATGCCTTGAGCCAACATCTAGTCCGAGTGTATAACCTTAATGAAGATTGTATTCTATAGTCGGTCATTCAGCTAAGGAGTCCTGGCAAACTAATAAGATGAGAGCGTTTACACTAAAGTGAATCAATCCAAGGAGAGAGGAACTTGCACACTTTATTCACAAAAGTTTCAATAGCCTTGTTTACATCACTGATAATACATTTGGAGGTTTTCGGAATTCCATGTACAGGGTACTGGTCTTCCACTCATGTATGCTAGCAAAAAGATGTCGGGGCCGACTACTTGCTTGATTTTGTAGGGCCCTTCCCAATATGGGCTAAGCTTTCCAACACCAGACTTGGGAACCATAACCTTCCTGAGGATGAGGTCACCTTCATTGAAATGATGCTTTATGACCCAAGAGTTGTAATACCTGGCAACTCTTTGTTGATAGGCCATGACCTTGATTTGAGCTTGCTCTTGGACACCTTCCAACAGATCAAGGTTGTTCCTTATCTCTTCATCGTTCTTAGCTTCTTGGTACGCCTCGATTCGAAGTGTCAGTTGGCCAATCTCTATAGGGATGACAACCTCTATTCCATATGTCAAGTTGAAGGGAGATTCACTTGTGGTAGTCCGAGGTGTTGTCCAATAGGTCCATAGAATGTTGTATATCTCATATGCCCAAAGTCCCTTGGCCCTGTTTAGTCTCGCTTTTAGCATGTCCAGAATAGTTATGTTGATGACCTCGGCTAGCTCGTTGGTTTGGGGTAGCCAACCAAGATGTACTATTGCTTTACCCCTAAACTACCACGCCATTCTCTGAACCCAGCATAGTCAAACTATTAGTTGTTGTCTATGACGAGGAATGTGGGGGATGTCAAAGCGGTAGATGATACTTTTCCAAAAAAAGTTTTGGATTGCTAAGCAATGATGGTTGCCAAGGGCTCGGCTTCGACCCATTTAGTGAAGTAATCTACTACAATGACAAGGTATTTCAAATTCCGGTGGTTGGGGGGAATGGTTCGAGGAGGCCCATTCCCTATTTGCAAAGGGCCAGGGGCTGCTAAGGACTGAAAGAGTTGTCACAGGTCGATGGAGGATGTTGGAGTGCCTTTGGCATCGATCACACTTTTGTACCAGCTCGATAGCAGCCTTCATAGATCTCTCGGAGCATGTACTTGCCTTCCCCTCAGCGGAGGCATCTAAGGTAAGGAAAAGTGAAGGATCTTCTATATAGCTTGCCTTCGAGCAGGGCATAGCGGGCTGACTACCATCGGACCTTCTTTCTTCATTCTTATCGGATGGCAACTGCTTATGCTATAGGTAGGCGAGGATGGGATCCATCCAATAGGGCTCGTCTTGGACGAATACATTTGCTTCTCTTCTATGAT
Organism: Nelumbo nucifera; assembly: GCF_055504915.1. NCBI lineage: Eukaryota > Viridiplantae > Streptophyta > Magnoliopsida > Proteales > Nelumbonaceae > Nelumbo > Nelumbo nucifera. The sequence goes on from NC_142649.1 coordinate 27,584,241, forward strand.
AGGTTGTACTAGAGTCTTAGTTTGTATTGTGCGGCCAAGGGCCGATCCCAAACAACTTGTAAGTTTGGACAAGGCATCGACTCTTATGTTCTCAGCCCGTAGGACCTTGTGTAGGGAGAAGTGTTGGAAGTGGTTGATTAGTTCTTGGACTTCAGCCAGGTACTTAGCCATATTTGGTTCCCTGGCCTCATGCTCCTCGTTCACTTGGTTCATAACTAGTTGTGAGTCACTGAAGACCTCAATGTACTTGGCTCTAAGGTCTTTGGCATGCTACAGGCCGGGGAGCAGGGCCTCGTACTCGACTTCATTGTTGGATGTAGGAAAGACAAATTGCAATGCATATCCCAACTTCTTGTCGTCTGGGGTGAGAAGTATGAGGTCAGCTCTGCTACCTTTGGCGTTGGAGGATCTATCCACAAACAAAGTCCAGGTAGGTCGAGGCCTCTCACCCTCTTCTAGGGCCTAGCCGAGGGTGCGGCTGAATATGCATTCAACCAAGAAGTCCACCAATGCTTGTGCTTTTATTGCGGGTCTCGACTAATAGTGTAAATCAAACTCCAACAACTCGATGGACCACTTAGTTAGCCATCCCAAGGTTTCAGGCTTGGAGAGTATTAATTTGAGGGGTTGGTTGGTTAGTACTGAGATGCTATGAGCCTAGAAGTTGGTCCTCAATTTTTTGGTCGAGCCTACCAGTGCAAAGGTTATCTTCTCCACTTCTCGGTACCTAGTCTCAACATCGGTGATGATCTTGCTGACATAATAGACCAGCCTCTGAATTCCTTCTTCTTCTCGTACTAGAACTGAGATAACGACTTCATCCCCGATCAAGAGGTATAAGAGCAAGGTCTCTCCCCAAAGGGGTCGCGTGAGTAGAGGAGGCGATGCAAGGTAAGACTTGAATTCTTCAAAGGCTTCCTAGCACTCTTTGGTCCATTGGAAGTCCTTCAGCTTTTTGATAGCTCGGAAGAAAGGAATGTAGTGGTCGGTTGACTTAGACATGAATCGAGGGTCTCCATGTCAAATATGGCTCGTATTTTCTTGGGATTGGCCTCTATGCCTCGTTGAGTTACCACAAAACCTAGAAACTTGCTCAAGGTGACGCCGAAGGCACACTTGTTGGGGTTTAACTTCATTTTGTACTTCCTTAACACCTCAAAGGTCCCGTCGAGGTCCAATGTGTACTAGCTGGCCTTTAAGCTCTTCACCACCACGTCGTCAACATAGGCATCGACGTTCCTCATCATCTGGTCCTTGAATATCTTGTTCACTAGCCATTGGTAGGTAGCTCTAGTGTTCTTCAACCCAAAAGGCATCACTTTGTAGTATTCGATGATGAATGAGGTATTCTCTTCATCTCCAGGGTGCATCTTGATTTGGCTGTACCCAAAGAAAGTGTCCATGAAGCTTAACAACTTGTACCATATGGTGGCGTCGATGAGTTGATCAATCCTCGTCAAAGGAAAGCTATCTTTGGGGCAGGCCTTGTTGAGATTTGTGAAGTCAATGCATATGCGCCATTTCCATTAGCTTTGTTAATCATGAACACATTAGACAACTATTTAGGGTAATGTATCTCTTAGATGAAATCGACGTCGAGTAGCTTATTAACTTCCTCTCCGATGGTTTTCCAACACTCCAGTGCAAAGTTTCTCTTCTTTTGTCGAATTGGCCTACATCTCGGGTCCACCTCAGTCTATGAATAATGACTGAGGGGTCAATTCTTGGCATATCAACGACAGACCAAGCAAAGACGTCGACATTAGTTTTGAGGAAGCTTACCAGTTTAAAAAGTGTTTCTTGAGGGAGGCATAAACCGACTCATACCATCTTTTCAGGCTTGGCCTCATCTAGTGGAACCGAATGAGGTCCTCGGCTAGCTGGCCTCGACTCGCTAGTTTGTCCCTAAAGTCGAGCCCCTCCAATGGTAAGGTTTCTTTATTCTTGCCTTTTAGCGCTGCAATGTAGCACTATCTAGTAGTTTGTTGGTTCCATTTGACTATTTCCATGCCATGCTGAGTGGGGAACTTCATTGTGAGGTGATAGGACTGTTGAACAGTTATACCCTTAGCTCCAATCAGATTGATGTATCCTTTGACATTTATTGTAAATGAATAAAGTACATAATTGATTCATGCCATTGTGGTGTGTTTCTGTGTAATACCCTTAAACTAGACACTTAATGAGACTCGTGTTAGTTTAGAATCTTCACAGCCGTTGGATAGATCTGGGGAGATTTATCCTATCAGGGCTGACACTGATGTACCACCAAGTTGGTTGGGGTGGCTTGTCTCAGCTGCCAGGGTGAGACCTGAGGTATACGCAATGTGGGTTTTCTTGGAACCCTGAACAAGACCGAAATTCCAGTATTGCCCTAGACCTTGGAGATAGATGGGCAAAACTGAAATGTTACACCTGACCCCTAGACTCGATCATGGTACTGCACTAGGTGTCGGATTGGGCTGTCTTTGATATGCCAATCAGTGAGATCCTTAGAGGGGGTAAAAAACCTGGGTATGTTGGGACAGTCCGAGAATTCATCTGAGTGGGTGATCATAGTGACAGGATTAGCCAATTTGTCAAACAAAGTGAATGGTTGGGGATGCACTCTCTCTAATGGAAACCTAAAACTACCGGCAGTTGATTTCAATCGTTGAAATTTGTTTTGCAAAATATATTTATATAAAGATATATATATATATATATATATATATATTTATATATATATTATGTTTTCAAAATGTTTGCAAAAGGTTTTAATTCCCGAGATCCATGTGAATAGAGAGTGCAGCACTATTCCTTGCAGCCGAGGGAGAGGTCATCTCTTGTTGGACAGTGTTTGATCATTATGGGCTGAGAGGTTAAGTGTAAGACCATTGAGGGTAATACCTGATGAGCTAATCTTGCATCTGCCCACAGTCCTTGGGTTTTCATAAGGTGGCTGGACCCAAGGACCATTTAGAGTAAATGTTGGGCCCATTAAGAGCCCATGGTGATGGACTCAGGGGTTCACTGTCTCCTACAGTGAATTCAGCCAGGCCTTGTAATAAGGGTTGGGTTGAACCCATGTGGCTGATGTGTAGATCAATGTTTGGGTCCCATGCCACACAAGGAGAGCCAACTGGGCAACATGTTAAGAGGTTAAGTGAGCACATAAAGTTAATGGGCCTAAAGCCCAATTCGAACTGGGTTAATTAAATAGGGGCAAATCTGGGTTTGGATCAGCAGATAAGGATAAGAGGATAAGCCTTATCCACTTAAAGAGTTCAGATCCAAATAAAGATTTGGATCAGGAAACTCCTAATTTGATTAGGGTTAAGCTGATCTTAAACTGCAGATAAGATAAGGGGTTAACTTTATCACTTAAAGAGTCCAGATCCAAATAAAGATTTGGATCAAGAAACTCCTAATTAGATTAGGAGGTTGTGTCTTTAAGGCTATAAATAAAAGAGCAAGGCGGACATGCAATATACACCAGACAAGACACAGAAAAGTGCAGAGCTCTTCCCTGTTCTTGTCGCCTCTAACCAGTTCGATCTCCACTTGTGGGAGTGATCAAGAATTGTTCTTGATATTGCTTCTTGGCAGAAGAAGCAATCTGAAGTCGTGCTCACTAGCCCTCTACCCCATTCTTGCTGAAGAATTCGGTTTTAAAACAGGGAATGCGATTCCTAATTGGGAGAGAGAGAAATTTTTGAAAATTTGCCCAACCTTCCTGCGGGGTTCAGCCATCCATATGATGGATCTCTCATCTCCCTTCAAGGACGAGATGGCCACCTTGAGTGCATGAAGGGTCTCCCTCCCTATGATGGCATTATATGGGGAGCCTATCTTCACAACCAAGAACTCGGTCATCTAGGTGACTTGTTGTGGCTAAGTCCCTACTACGACTAGTAGGGTTATCTTCCCTCCGTTCTTGATGACTGCTCTAGAGAACCCAGCCAATGGCATGTCCACAGGTTGCAGTTAATTTGGTGTTAGTTGCATCTTCTTATCCCTTCACTCACTTTTGGTTTCAGATCTGGTCTAGTTTAGGTTTAAGATTGGTCATTGGAAATGCAGTTTCTAAAATAGGGAATGTGATTCCCACATGGGAGAGAGAAATTTTTGAAATTTCACCCAACCTACCTGTAGGGTTCGGCCATCCATATGATGGATCTGTCATCCCTTCATATGGCTACAAGAGTGATATTTGGAGCTTGGGACTAATTTTGCTAGAATGTACCATAGGCTTACTACAATAGTTATGGGTTTCTCTTACTACTACAACGAACTTTAGTTTTCTGCTCTTTGGAGCCTTGAAATGGAACCAAATATGGGACTTGTTTGTAGTCCTTGTGTATTGTGTCATGGTTAAATAGAGTATAGCAGAAGATTGATAAAATATCATCTAAATAGAAGAGAAATGCTACTGCATAATGATATATGTTCCTTATTCAATGAATGCTCAGAATCGCCCACTATGTTTGATCATGTGGTCATTTACATTTGTTTGCCAAATTTGAAATCTATACCTCAAAGTTAAGATTCAAGTTCATTTAGCTTAATTGTGATGCAACTAATAATTTTCCAGAGTTGGATGGTTGAATTGGTCATACTTCATTCACATTTTATTGAATGCAATTGTATTATCAAAACAGAAGTACATAATGTCCAACACTCCAAACAGTGAAAATCAATTCCAACCTCTAAGCCTTCTCTTTCTGGAACAATGATGCAATTCATGGTTCCTATCAACTTGCCACTTCTGCTTAATACTTTCTCATCTTTTGTTGTTTAATTGCTTATTTAATGGTCACATAAACAGGCTGCTCAAGATGGCATGGACATTATCAATGGACTTGGCCAGCATTACATTTTGCCATCCTATGACAACATGTGAGCCTCCTTTAGTCCAAGTTCTTGTAGTTCGTGGACTTGGCCAGTTGAATGCCCTGTAGTACACCAATTACTTATGCCCTTGTAGAGTCAGCCATCCTATTAGATATGAGTATAGTGCCCATACATCTTTGAGTTTTTTAAAGTCCACTTCTCTAGATGGACGTTGGTTGCCCATGATACTGCCATGAAGATATAACCGGATTCAAACGGGGTGGATTCGAATTTGATTCAATAAAAAAAAACCAAATGATTTGAATTTGAATTTGAATCCGTTGGATTTTGTATTCAATGGTTTGAATTTGACTCAAACCTTTTCATTGGATATTTGATACAGATCCGATTCGATTCGATTGAACATTTTTGAATCAAATACCCGATTCGATCCGATTCAAATATCACCAATTTAACCTGTAACCTATGCATTATCAACAATTTAACACACTTCTAAGCATAAATTTAACCTATAAATTTTGACCATTTTAATTTACACTTAACATAAATTTTCGAATCAAATATCCAATTCGATCTGATTCAAGTATCACCAATTTAACCTGTAAATTTTCACCAATTTAACTTACACTTAACACAAATTTAACCTGTAAAATTTCAGCAATTTAACCTCTTAATTATCAACAATTTAACATTGACTTTTAACATTAATTTAACATGAAAATTTCACTATTTCAGCAATTTAACCTGTGAATTTTTTAACAAATTAACTAGTGAATTATCAGCAATTTAACCTGTAATTTTCAGCAATTTAAGATAAACTTCTAGCACAAATTTAACTTGTAAATTTTCTGAAATGCCCAAATATTATATTCAATTTAATATTCAGACAAACCTATTCTGATATTCAATTTAACATTAAGAAAAAAATATCATACATAATTGGATTAAAGTAGACTTTAAAAATATAATAAACATGTATAACAAAAAATGAAAAATCAGATTGGGCATTCCATAACAAAATAAAAATTATACATAAATGAAAAATCATATAGTGCATTTCAGATCTCAGACTTGTGTTTGTCTCACTGTTTGCATACAGCATATTCAATTAATCAATTTAATATTCATACACGCAAAAAAAAAAAAAACAAATACACTCATACAAAAACCTAAACAGCTAAGCAAAATATGTGTTTGGTTCCGTTTATGTTTATTGAGTAAACGTTGCCACATAGGCACGCTATCAACAAAGGCCTCATTAATTGCATCCATATGTATCGGTGTTTGCAATTCTGTGCGCCTCTCCCATTTCAGGAAGCTTCATTTTGGAGCTTCCTGGCACTTTGCTGATGTGGTGCCTAATGGCGCCTATGTGTCATAAACGCCCTCATTAATTGCTTTTCTCGGTTTTGCAGCCACACAAGTACAAAACATTTACTCAATATAAGTAAATGGAACCAAACACCCTCAAAATCTTACTCGAACAAACCTAAACGGCTAAACCTATTCCATATGATAAAACTCATAGAAAAGGGAATAGAAAAAAATAGAAGATGGGGGAAGAAAGATTACTGGTGGTGCTATTGAGTTGTGAATGGCTAAATGCTAGGCATCCGGCGACTAGGAATGGTCAAAATTGAACCAAATGGGTGAATGGCAAGTCATCAAGTGGCAACCTACGACTAATCACCAGCGAGGGCAGTAGGCAGCAACACAGTGGCGTGCGACAGCTAGGGTTCTTTGCCTTCTTCTCACTTTCACTTTTTCAATTGTTTAGAAGTTAGAAGAGAGGAAGAGTCTAGGGTATTTGGACTCCACTTTTTAGTTTTTACTTTTGTTAGATAGGACCTCATTTTTAAATTTACAATTTTAGACCTATGTAATTAATTAAATTACATTATATTATTTTAAAACAAAATATTAAAATGGGGTATAAATGTCATTTTATAATAATTATAAAAAATAATATTATATAATATATATATATATATATGTGAAGGGTCAGATCAAATCAGATCTTTTTGGGATCGAATTAGGGGGTGATTCAAATTTGATCCAAATTCCAAAACGGGTCCAATTTTGTAATCCGATCTAATTCGAAAGTCCGAAGAGGGGGTATCTGAATCTGCTAATTTCGAATCGGATTAGAATCTGATCCATTTGCACCCCTAGGGCTACTGGGGGTTCCTTGACAAGGGGTAGTTTTTCAAACTAAAAAGGAAAAAACATAAATATCTTTGTTTTCCTTTCATCCTTTGGCTGTAGACCTTCTGCCTTGCATCCCTATTATCCTGGTTAAGACTGGTATAAATTCATTATGCCATTAATAACAGTAGGTCCATGTTTCTGTGTGTCTTCATATGTTTGCTTGTGCATTTGCTAAATCAAGAAAATGATTAATATGTTTTCTTTCACCTAATGAAACTAAGCAAGTTGCATTCCATCTGGGAAACAATTGATTTAAATGTTATGCCTTTATTAGCAATGAAATCTGTAAGTTAATTTTCTTGGTACTTGGAGAAAAAAGGGGTAAAACCTCTCCTTTAAGAAAGTATACTTGTTGGTCAATGTATGAGCTTATCAGCTGTACCAAAATATTTTGAGCATTGTGTATTAGGATTTAGGACCTTGTAAATAATTTTAGTGTTGGTCCCTGAATGAAAATACTGAATCTCACTGAATTTCTTAAACATTGAAGATAATGAGAAGAGAATATTTGTCTTTTTTTTTTTCTTTTTTCTTAAGTTACTCTTGTTCAAAAATATATACAAACTCTCTACTTCCAAATAGTCCTAAACATGGCAAATTGGAGGATATTCCAGACAATTGTAATTTTTCCCTCGTTATAAAACATAGAGAAGGCCAAGAGAAAATAACTCAAGGAACATTGTATGTGGTGACACAATACATACCAAAGAACTCCAAATGTAAGACTACACAACGAGGATGATGATGCAATATATCAAGGGACAGTTGGACGGGGGCACTGGTTTTACATTAACAATTATCATCTTTTTACTGTTGACATTAGGTCTTCTAGGTTTTGTTTGGCCTTGCCCTATCCTTTTTTGGGGGCTTGATATTTGCACCACTTCTTTTATATTAAATAGAAGCTTAATGTTACTAAGAAAAAGAAGTAAAATTTAAAAAAAAAGAGGAAAGGAAAAAGAATAAAATAAGAGTGATTAAATGATATGCAGTAAAACGCATGTTGCAGATGGGAACTCTTCTCAGAATCAAGTGATCAACTGCTGACATCTTAAGTACTGCATTTATTGATTGCCTTGCATAAGAAGATCGTGTTATCTGCAAACTGGAGATGAAAAATCTTGATGCTATCATTACTCAATGACAACTTTTCTTTTGCTATTGCTGAGATATTTTGAAATGCCACTTGAAAAGTGCAACTGCTGTTTTCTTACCAATAAGACCAATATCTTACCCATCCAAACAGTGTTTGTAAGAAATAAAGGAAAGTACATATTTTCTTGAAGAGATGACCCCATATAGTTGGGTTCTTGGATGATGATGATGATGACATTTTCTTGAAAGCTTTTTGTGAAGAAAATATCTATATTGCCTCAATAAGTATCTATATTTACACAAATGTGGCTAATTTCTTGGCGCAATGGTAAAGTCTTGGGAGGGTGAGAATGTGGATTCAAGTCTGAAAGTGGTCACTGTAAAAAGAAAATGCCAAGCTTAGGTTTGTGTCCAGTCTATTCTTCCTAAGACCTCAGAGAGCATGGACTATTGTTACATATACAAGTGTTCAAAGAATGGCAAGATTAGTTCTTGGAACAAAATAATGGAGTCAAAGGCATGATTGGTGGAGTTCTAGTGGTTGTCCTGCTTTAGTGCTAGTGTAGCTCTAAGGATGCAATGGTTCTTGGTAAGTTTCTGCTTCTCAGAAGTAAAACTCGATACCTTACACCGAGTTTCCAATATTTAAAACAGTTTCTCCTATTTCATGAACAGTCCACATTCTATTGGTTTCCTTGCACCATTGGATGGAATCCTGTTGGTACATCCTAAGCGTCTGCGTAATTAGCTTATTCATTAAATTACTTTTTGTTGTGTTACAACTATTGTGAAGGCAGTGTAAGACATACTCCTTGATGCAAGTGCTATGATCAAACGAGTAGAAATGTATAAAGAATACATGAAGCAGATACTGGTTCCTAGACCTTATTCATCAACATCGAGCAAAACATTAGATAGACCATTGAGAACATGGCCTTCATCCTAGAGCCTGCACGCTGCAGCATGTGCATTTTTTATGTGGAGAACTTTGTTTATACGAGTCACTTAGGGGGGTGCGATCCATCATTCCATCACCGGACACTGAAGGTAAGTCGATGAGTCATGAATCATCCAGCGTCCATTCATAATCCGAGACCAAAAGAAATTAATTTACCACATGGAGAACTTCAAAGTTGGCATAGATGTTAGATGATAGAACTACCTTCTCTTGTCATGTCAGAAATAGACAACCCAATCACCCCATCATCCCCAACGTAAGAAGGGGGAAAGAGAATGGTTGCCCACACTACATAATAAATCACCTGAATAAGTTATTTCCTGAGTCCTGACCACAAAAAGCTTTTTAAAAGAGGGTAAAAGGCTAAATATCCAGATTTGAATATATATACTTTTAGTCTAGCATAGGAAAAAGAAGAGAAAAAGCAAAGACCGGGAAATTTTTTTGTAAAATTCCAACCTCACAGTTAATCAAGAGTCTGATAACTTATTACAAGCAACCAAAAAAAAAAAAACAAGCACAAGGAAAAGTTCACATTCCAGCCCTTTTCTACTTTTGCCTTGATGTATATTTACATCTCTCTCTCTCTCTCTCTCTTAGAACGGCAAGGCAAATAAGATGTGATTAATTACATCAACCAGCATCTAAACCAATTTGTCACAATATGATCAGGACTAGTAATTAACAACATGTTTACTTCATTTCACATTTTCAGAACCAGATGATAATGCATGGCTGATAAATGAAGGCAACATAGGGTAGAAGGGGTTATATAGCATTAAAAGAGATATCTTTGTCAAAGCACTTAATGAATGAAGCACTAAAATTTACTCTCTTTCAAAATACCCAAAGGATATGACCAAGTATGCGTAGCAGGACCCCAACTTGAAAAGCTTATTGCCCAAAAGTGTTGATAGTGATTGTAGACCAGATTGTCTGGATTTTGAGCCCAAACCTCACACCAATAGGAGGGTAGGTACCCAGGTTGGACACTTGGCAAGAAGGTTCAATTTCTTGCCTACACAGTAAAATGGTTTTTCTTTTTTAGTGAGTGAATTTTACAGGTCAAAACCTAGGTGGCCCTTGTGTAAAACTGCAAAAGGTACTATCCATCAAATGGACAAAATACATTAAAAGATACAAAGGCTGCAACTTAATTGTCCAGTTATATGGCAGTTTTACATAATAAGAAAAAACAAAGTGTGAACTTGTGGAATGGGGAACACAATTCATGTCCTATTCAAAGAACATCAATGGTCCCCCCAAGCCAATATCTTGAGTGTTGCAAATCAAAAATACTGTAACTTGTAAGAATTTAATAGAAAAGGTAAAGAGGGAACTTACTACCCACTCCTTGCGATCAAGGTCATAAGTCTCACCACTGTTTGGATAAATAATTATCAGTTTAGATGTCACCTGTGGGGTTAGCCAGTCAAACAATGAGAGTTTATTCTTTCTGTTAAAGGAAAATGTTTTATTAAAAGAGAAAAAGGTAATACAAAGAAGAGGTGACAAGGTGTCACCCCCAACACAACACACAGAAACAAACAAGTATTCAGCATAGTGCTATCTGGTGAACAATAACAGAGCTCTGGTTTTTTTTGCGAAAAATACATGCATTGTTCAATGAATTCACACATTGATTGCAAAGTCATCTAAGATGAAAAGTAAAATAAATAAAAAGCTCTTTCATATTTAATCCTGATTAAAGAACAGCATAGAAGAAGAGGATTATACCTTACGAACTAACAAAACAAAATCATGAACAACCCTTGGAGGAGTGCAGTTAATTCCAACCAACAACCTTCTTACATGAATCAGCAACAGATGCACATTCAAGAAAAGAATCTCCAGTAACTACATTGACACCATCCTTAGAGTTGAATGAAAACCATGCTGGAATCTTTATGTCATCTCTCTCGAGAAGTTCAGCATAGGCCTGCATGACCACCAACCAAACCAAGAGATAAAGTCAATACCAAACTGAAAAGTTCAAACCAAGTACTACAATGGGAATATCATTTTTGATAAACCCTACTCACTTAACATACACTGGTAAACCTGCTTGGATGTTCTACCAAATCATCAGTTTGGCTCAATAAATAGGATCCTCAAAACTGCACGAACAAAATGCTAAACATCCACCTACCATTAATGGTCCAATTTATTCTGACATCTCTTTCATGGCTGAACCATTTACTACAGCTGTCTAGATTTTGGATCTAGATCAGAGAGTATGTAGTTCTTAGAAAAGGCTCATGCCACTTATTGAGAAATTTCAATAGTTAATTCTATTAACCCTGTTGACAGGTGTATTATATGTACTGTACACAGGTTTAGTGCCCGCAGGGGTATTTTTGTAATTTTGTAGTCCTTTTGTGTTGTACGGCCAGTATAGTATAAATACAAATGCTTCACTCGCATGAAGCAGTTCTTTTGAGGCCTTAAGTCTGCAGCCTCTTCTCTCTTCTTCTTCTTCTTCTTCTTCTTCTTCTTCTTCTTCTTTTCTGCTCAACATGGTATCAGAGCAGGACCGACTAGACCTGGAAAACAACCAGCCGAGGTCTCTCTTCACTGCTGCGTAGGAGCTATGGTCCTGATGCTCGAAGACAAGGAAGAGGAAGCATTCTCTAATGCTGCGGTTAGTCTCCTCTGCCGAGTATGGTTCTGCTACAAGAGAGCTGACTGTTCAACTTCCTAGCGCAGAAAAGAGTTCTGCTACATGTTTTCTGGGGTTGCTCGGCTAAGAAGACTGTGGAAAAACATCCTAGATGTACAAAGAAGGGTTCTGGCCTGCAGAGAAGATTGGGTCCATGAGTGTACTGCTTATTCATAGTTCGGGTGATCTGGGTACTGAACTGAAGTTTCTTTGTTTATGGTTCTCTTCTTGCCCTCTTTCGATGGACTGTTAATGTCCTAAAATCTGAGTAGGGACTGTTTGTTTTTCTTTTTCTCCCTCCTTCGACTGTGTGCTGCTCTATTCAGCTCTCTAAGGGACTGTTGTTGAACCCTAAACCCTAAGTGACTGTTCGGCTGCCCTGGAAAGTGGATATCAGCCGATTAGGTGTGGTGAACCACCACTTGTATTGCTGTATTGTTGTTCCTACTGAGAAGCTGCATGAAAGTTGTAAAGTTGTAGATCATTTAGACCTGGTTACACTGCAAGTGCAGTGTTCGTATGTTGTTCTGTGGACTCCTACAAAGGGTAGGTCATACAAACTAGTACTGCAGCTGCAGTGTTTGTGTTTGGTTCTCTGTGAAACTGAAAATCATCAAGTGCCTAGTTGTGGACTGTAACAGCTCTGTAAGGCAGTGTGCCTTTGTTTTGAGTACTTCTAAACCTAGAATCATGAATAAGGAAAGATTGTGGTGCACTAATTGTCAGAAGCCCCGGCACACCAAAGATACTTGTTGGGATCTCCATGGGAAACCAAAGTGGGCTCAGGATTTACCTAAGAAGCAAGGCTCAGATGTAATTAGAAGACCTGGGCAACAAGGTATCAAGAAACACCACATGGCAAATATGGTTACTCGGGAGAATCAGTCCTCCACTTCTACTGTGACTCAAACACCACATAGCCAACACAGCTACTGTGACCATTTGGAGCTTTATGGTAGAGCAATTCGCCAGATGGATGCTCCTCCCACCACCTCTTTTGCATCCATATCAGGTAATCCTGCCATAGCTTTCCATGCCTCTTCACACAACCTTGACTCTCCATGGATCATCAATTCTGGAGCGTCAAAACACATGACTGGTATGTCCTCTTACTTTCAATCTTATCACCCTCTTTCCGAAAGAGATAAAGTGAGACTAGCTGATGGATCATACACTTCCATAACTAGTCAAGGAACTCTCTCTCTTCCCCTCGGCCTTACTCTTTTTGATGTTCTTCATGTTCCAAAATTCCCTATGAATTTGTTCTCAGTCAGTAGTGTTACAAATTCCTTAAACTGTTTTGTGACTTTTTTCCCTATCCATTGTGTGATTCAGGATCTGGCCTCGGGGAGGACGATTGGTAGGGGACATATGGTTGATGGACTCTACATGATGGAGAATACGGCTGGCTTCATGTTACAGAGTCTATGAATCAATTCAAAAAGAGTAAAATGTACTTGTGGCACTGTCGTCTGGGTCATTTGTCTTTTGAGACCTTGAAATTGGTTTTCCCAGAACTGTGTAAGTCAATGTCTGTTTCTAATCTTTCTTGTCAAACGTGTCAGTTAAGCAAGCATTGTAGAACTCAATTTCCTCAAAGAAATAGTAAATCTGAGTTTCCTTTTCACATTGTGCATTCTGATGTGTGGGGCCCTGTTACTTTACCTTCTGAGAGTGGCTACAAGTACTTCATTACCTTCATTGATGATTATTCCAGATATACTTGGGTATATCCAATGCGAACCCGTGAGGAAGTACAAAAAATTATCCAAGATTTTCAGCGGATGGTCTTCACCCAATTTTAGACCGAGATTCAAATATTTTAGTCAGACAATGCAAAAGAGTTTTTTCATAGTGACCTCACGAAGTTCTTTGTTTCACATGGCTCTCTTCATCGGAGCTCTTGTGCCCGTACGCCACAACAAAATGGTGTGGCTGAACGGAAGAACCGACACCTCCTTGAAGTGGCACGAGGTTTACTACTCCACATGAATGTTCCCAAACGTTTTTGGCTTGGGGCTAACCTCTGTTCTACATACCTCATTAACCGAATGCCCTCTCGTTGGTTAGAGTACAAAGCCCCACATCAGCTTCTCTTTCCTAAGGCCCCTCTTCTTTCTATCCCTCCTCGTGTTTTTGGTTGTCGGTGCTTTGTCCAAAACCTTTCTCCCACCCGGGGGAAATTGGACTCTCGTGCTATCCCGTGCATATTTCTTGGCTACTCATTCTCTCAGAAAGGGTATCGTTGTTTTGATCCTGTTTCTCGGAGATTCTATGTCTCCATGGATGTTACCTTCTTTGAAGATGAGCCCTTCTTTCCTGTTTCTCCTCAGGGGGAGTGTAGGCATGAGGAGAAACTGGTTAAGCTTCCTCATCTTCCTAATCCTTCTTCTTCTCCACCTTCTCTTCCTGATCCTCCACCTTTCTATGTCTTTTCTTGTCGTCATAAAGGCCAACCAAGTTCAAGAGTTGTGGAGAATTCAGAAGTTGTACCTCAAGTGCCATCAAACTCCTCGGGGGAAGATCATACTCTCTCAGGTAATTTGATTCCCCATGATAGTCCTAACCCCCCTGTTGCTAATGATCTTGACCTTCCTATTGCTCACAGGAAAGGTGTTAGGTTGTGCACCACTAAACACCCCATTTCCAACTTTGTCTCCTATGAGAACATCTCACCTTCATTTCGTGCCTTCCTTACCTCCATTGACAGTATCCCTATTCCCAAGAATGTGGCAGAAGCTCTCTCAGTACCAGAATGGACAAATGCCATGAAGGAAGAAATTGATGCTTTTCATAAGAATGGCACGTGGGAACTTGTTGATCTCCCTAAGGGTAAGGTTCCAGTTGGATGTAAATGGGTGTTCACTGTTAAGCATGGGGCTGATGGAACTGTGCAGAGGTATAAAGCTCGTTTAGTGGCAAAGGGTTTTACTCAAGTATATGGAGTTGATTATGCAGAAACCTTTGCCCCTGTTGCCAAAATGAACTCTATTAGAGTACTTTTCTCTCTTGCTGCAAATCTGAATTGGGATCTACATCAGCTCGACATCAAGAATGCCTTCTTGAATGGTGACCTTGAAGAGGAAGTTTATATGGTTCAACCCCCCGGTTTTTTGGCTCAAGGAAGTGAACAGAAAGTGTGCAAGTTAAAGAAGTCTTTATATGGGCTGAAACAATCACCAAGAGCTTGGTTTAGTAGATTTCATACTGCGGTTCAGCAGAGGGGATACAAGCAATGTTAGTCAGATCACACACTGTTTGTAAAAAGGGTAGAAGGTAAAATGGCTGCCCTAATAGTATATGTGGATGACATAATTATTACTGGTGACTGGGAGGATGAAATTCAAAGTTTGAAGGGCTTCCTTGCCACTCAGTTCAAAGTGAAAGATCTAGGACCCGCCAAATACTTCCTTGGAATTGAGGTTGCCCGATCAAAAAAGGGTATCTTCATCTCCCAAAGGAAATATGTCCTAGACTTGCTTAAAGACACTGGAAAGATTGGGGTTAAACTAGCTGACTCTCCCATTGACCCCAACCATAAGTTAAGCGACAGCCAAGGTGAACCTCTTAAGGATGTGAAGAAATTTCAGAGGCTTGTAGGAAGATTGTTGTACCTCTCTATGACTCGTCCAGACATAGCATATGTTGTTGGTGTCTTTAGCCAGTTCATGCATGCACCTAGGTCCACTCATCTTGAAGCAGCGGAGAGAATACTATGGTATCTTAAGAAGTTCCCGGGTGCTGGCTTACTATTCCAGAAACATGGACATTTGAGAGTTGAAATTTACACAGATGCGGATTGGGCTGGATCTCAAAGTGACAGAAGGTCTACTAGTGGTTACTGCACCTTTGTTGGAGGGAACCTTGTTACTTGGAGGAGTAAGAAGCAAACCGTGGTAGCTAGATCCAGTGCTGAAGCTGAGTACCGTGCAATGGCACACGGAATAGCCGAAGGTATGTGGATAAAGAATCTATTGGGAGAGTTGGGTTTTCCAGTTGACAAACCCATGACTCTTCTCTGTGACAACAAGGCAGCTATAAGTATCGCTGCCAACCCGGTACTACATGATAGAACAAAGCACATTGAAGTTGACAAGCACTTTATCAGAGAGAAAATCATCACAGGCGAAGTATGCACTCCATACATCAGCTCTGAAGACTAACTAGCAGACATCTTTACAAAAGGGCTAAATCATTCCAGACACCAAGGTCTCTGTGACAAGTTGGGCATGATTGATATCTATGCTCCAACTTGAGGGGGAGTGTTGACAGGTGTATTATATGTACTGTATGCAGGTTTAGTGCCTGCAAGGGTATTTTTGTAATTTTATAGTCCTTTTGTGTTGTACGGCCAATATAGTATAAATACAAATGCTTCACTCGCATAAGCAATTCTTTTGAGGCCTTAAGTCTGCAGCCTCTTCTCTCTTCTTCTTCTTCTTCTTCTTCTTCTTCTTCTCTGCTCAACAAACCCTTTGTAAGTTAAAAACAGGAGAGAAACCAATCACTATCATTTGCTACAAGCACCAAAGAATGTACCTGTGCTTCCAGCTTATTCGGAATTGTTTCAAATGCAATTAGGTCAGCACCTGATTCTGCTAAAACCTGAACCTTTCTCCTATGAAAATCTTTCAAAGTTGCTAGAGTAACTGCACCACCATAGTCCCCACTGCAAAACGACACAAGGAAAAGAAGACATATATTAACATGAAAGTTTAAATAGAACCTAACATGAAATTAGTAAAGCCATAATGATACAGCACATCCTGGAAACAATTTATTGTAGTACTACAAGGGCTGCAAATAATTAGATAATTACATAATATGAAACATATATTTACCATTTATAAATAAAATGATAAAATCTAACATGAAATTTAATGATACACCATGGTAACAATTTAAGAGCCCCAGTGGGCAGGTACTAATTTAATATAGTACTACGGGGAGTGTGTATCATTGGATGATGAACAGTGAAACAGAAAATAAAGGTGGAAATTAGAACCGTGTTAAGAGTATTCAATTGGTAGAATATATGACCTTACATAAAATGAGAAGCTATTAAAATCCTATGGCAGAAATATATGACATTAAATAACATTATAATGCTATATTTTGCTATATTAGGCTACTTGTCTTCTCTGGCTGAAAATCAGCACACTTATCAGATACACTTTTACCATTCCAGCAGGTTTTCTTTCCCTTTTATTACTATAGTTTTCCTATTACAGGCTTGGACAGTTACTTCTTAATAGATTTAAGACAACCGTATAGGTTGTTTATACAAGTCACAAGTGAGGATCTCTATCAGTTCATCTTTTTTTTTTTTTTTTGATAAATATCTCTATCAGTTCATCTTCACCAAATGGATGCTGTAACTTGTGACAAACCACATCAATCTTCTGTTCTATTCGTGTGTTCTCCCCTCTTTTATCCATTGCTATCAACAGCTAACCCTAGGATTGTGTTTTTGGACAACACAATTTGCAAACAAATTCTATTTAGAGGATGCATTTTTCTGAACTTGGGAAAAAGCAATATTTTTTTGCTTATTACTGTCTACACCATCCATGTTCCCATTTTAGATTAGAATGTGTCCCTCTGTAAACATCAGTGTCCCAACTACAGCACAAACATCTTGCAAAGAACAAAAAGGGTACATGAAAGGAAAACAATAAAAGAGAGAAAATCACCCATATTTGGTGCTAGAGAACAAAAAGGGTACAGAAATGGAAAAATGTCACACATAGAAACATGTGATCCATATGGTGATGTAGGTAAAGATGGACAACCAACTGAAACCGAATGGTCTTGCATCTTGGACCATTAATCAATTGAATAACATAAGAATAGAGACCACCAAGCATCAATTAATGCAAATGGTTCCGTGAGTAGTTTTTTCTTCAGAAGTTATAACAGTGAAAAGATTTGTTTCATAGAGATGACAATTAAATTTAAAAACATTAAAAAATAACCTACAGAAAGAGACATTTTTTTAGGAACCATAAGCCCAATGAGATCTAAGCATGAATACCTTTTAGTAACAAGCACACAATTTTCCAGAATTACAGAAATGCTAAAAACCCACACTCCATCTGGAACTCTGCACCTCTAATTTCAAACAAATAATTCAAAAGAGTCTTTCAGATTACAGAAGTGCATTAGAGAAATAAAACCATCACCAATCTAAGTGAAGCAATAATTTCCTTATCAATTTATTGAGAACAGTCCAAGCGGAAACTGATCTAGCTAGAGAGATCTTTCAGAAACAGACTTGGTGGTTTAACCTATTAAGGTCTCCATCATTAGCAGAGTTTATTGTTGACTCAGTAGAGAGTTGACCAGTACAGAAGAAAAGGAAAGCTGAGAAGGAAATGTATCAAAGCTGACCTGTACAAATGGACAGAAATGGAAAAATGTCACACATAGAAACCTTCCAGTTTAAACTGATTAATACAATTGAACAACGCATTTGCTTAAGATGGTTGAAATCCAATGATATAACACAATGACTAACAAAATATCATTACAAGTGTCAAAATATCAAAGCTGAGAAGGAAATATGAAGTTTCCCATTCATCAGCAAACTGCATGAACTTTTCATCTAGGAAACATCCAGGAAAACCGATGATCTTCTAAGATAGAAGCATATCAAGGCAAACATCCAACCTCTTAATAATTATGACCATCTCAGATGGTGAAAGATTTACTATATTTGCAAAAATATAGATGGCAAAGCATTAAATGACTCTCATTTCAGCATTTAGGAAGAATCAAGTGTTAGTTAGCCATTTACAAAACAAATGTACAGTTACTATGGGGAAATGCACTCTATGATGGATTAATTAAGTTGCTATTTCACTAAAGAAATATTTTTATTTTATTTCATAAACCTCACAAAGATCAAATGAACACAAAGCTCATAAAGAACAAATGGAAGTTCGAAATTTAGAATGTTATGTAGATTAACAGCCCAAAGGAACCAAGGAATGACAACAACCAAATCACAAGGTATCAAGTCTCTGAGATCTTCAGATGAACCTTATTCCCTCGGCTTCATTGTGATCACAATATCTCACATCCCCTCGCCATCTTAAGACATGAGTAAGTAATAATCCCCCTCTCCTTCAGAAAGAAAAAAAAAAGGCAAAAGTGGTTATCAAAAGTAAATATTAGTTTTTTGGAAAGAGAATAATAGTTTGTGGCATTCTATTATGAAAAGTAAGTATCGTCTTTCAAATAATAGTTGGGCTTTAAGGTATTGCAAATGTCTATTGGTCCATATGCATCAAAATTCAATGACAACTAGACAACCCTCACTAGTCTAGCATGCTTTCCATGGAAAGGGCCACCAGAATTAAATGACGACTAGACAGCTTTCTCTCTTGTCCATATGCATCACTTACTGAGATATTGGAGAAGGGTTAAACTTAATGCTGCAATTCTAAGAGAAGGGTTGACAATAATCTGTTTGACTGTAAGTAATAGACCTAGGTGTATAAATGAAGTCATTAGTAGTTCAATAAAGACCAGGATCACTTCCTGAACTCTGTTCTTTTGACTTAAATCAGAAATTGACTAGAGTTCAGTTTTGTTATTTGCAATATGAATATATCAGAAATTGACTGAACTAATTTTTGGATTACTGTTCATGCTACAGAAATCTTCCTTACTAGAGTCAAGTAATCCTGGACTCTTTATCTTCTTTACTCTTTTATTGAATATAAGAGAGGATCCCTACCGTTTCTAATTTTGTGGGTTAGATATTATTGACCCATGGCTCAGTGGCAAAAACACAGCCTTTTCCCTGACTTTCTGTTTCTCTATTCTTTTCTGTCAAACTAAATGCAGCCTTAGATATCAACTTACATTAGGGAATGCAGATTAGATAGCTTTCATGAATGATATCACACAGTTTAGTCTGGAAACCCAACTCTAGTTGAGTTTGAACCAGTCTTGCATGGACAAAGAAATGTTGCAACACCCGATCATCGTCAATGGTCATGTATGTGGTTACCCCACAAATTATTTGAGGGTGATATCAGTGGAGCCGTTGAGGGAACTGAAAACAGAAAATGAATGCATGAAGATATCTTGCAAAAACAACTACCATTTCTATTAGACATAGTGCAAAACCTAGGTCATGAAGTACTTTCCATTTCAAGATTTAAAAATCAACTAGGGCTGCCAAACTTCTATGCTCTATTAATTAACTGTGAAGAGAGGAGAACAGGTTTGCATGAGAGAGAGAGGGGCGAGATGCGTTTAGTGCTGGGTTTGGGAGAGAAGAGGAAAACAAGGAAAAGATGTTAGGTCAGTTGGTACAATCATTGGAATTGGACTGGGAATATGTGGGAATGCATTGCTTTCATCTTCCTGAATTTCATCCAGTTCACTCTTGTCTACATCCTGCATTTTATTTGAATTCTAGTATTAGAGCAGGGTTTAAGCAAAAAGCCTTACTTTGAAGGTAAATTGCAGGTCTTTGGGCATCACAAAACATATTCATATGAAATACCTGCTTCATTGGCATGGAACAAAGTTCAGGGGAGCATGCTCTCTGTGTCCATTCAAACATCTCACTATCAAAAGCATGTGTGAATTTGGTTGCACTACACAATTCCCCCTTCAAAAAAGAATGGAAAGAACCAGCCACAAAAATAAAATATAAGAAATCATATAGGCTGAACCCAATTAATAGAATTGAGTTTACAAAGTAAACTCAGTGAAATTTGATTTCAGTGCTCAGTGGAATTTGATTCAGATTTAGTAATTAGTGGTTTATTTATGTGAATGGTGGAATTTGATAAATAATGAGAAATATTTCTATATATTGCTTGTACAGTTATAATTGAAGAGTTAATAGATAATGATAAATGACCAACAATAAAATGATCGATTAGAAAACTAGGAAAGAATTTAATATAAGTATGTCAATTTATTTTTAATTGAAATATTGATAACCTAAATGAAAGTGAAAGGAACTATTCAGTAAATGCTTAAGGGTTTGAAATTACAAGTATTGAAAAAAGTATATACATCAAATTTGGAATAAAATATAAGAAAGTATAGAACTTGGATGTTGTGGGTTTGAAATTACAAGTATTGAAAAAAGTAGGAATATGACTCTGAACTAAATGTATGTCCAAATCAAGCCTTCTAATTTGCAGATCCATACATATAATGACTTTCTAGTTAGCAATGTCTGATGGCATGCTTTGAAATTGATTGATGTCAAGTAGTGCTTACAAATAGGATGTTTGTTAATTAATTAGTCAAGTGATGAGTTGAGAGAAGCTAGAGTACTGGGTTGTTTGGTACCTACCAAACTTGAGGCCTGAACAGTGGGACTGTTGAGAAAAACAGAAAGAAAAAGATAATTAACATGGCTTAATTTCATTTTAATCTGTATAACTTACCAAGAAGAGTTACAATTATTGATCTATATATGGGACATGTCTGTTTTACCCATCAACGATGAAGGCTAGCTCTATTAATGATTTAATTCTGGTTTGTGGTGGTGAAATTTGCTGTTGTGACTGTCTGCTTGTAGAATACCTCCTGGTCATAAATTTCTGCAGTCAATATCTTTTCAGTCCCATTCTCATATATTCTCCCAATACACCATTAATTGAACATAGCATGACCAAAGTAATCCACACAAGGTCTTAGTATCCTCTGGACATTAGAAGATTTGGAATTTTAATTCATATTATCAAGCAAACCCAATTACCTGTTGTAGTTAGTCTGTGTCAAACCACAAGGAGCAATATAGAGGCATGGAAACCCATATGGTTAACCCAGATTCATTGTGAAAAGAAGAGTAGGATCCCACCAGCTTACCACCTATGAACATAGCTGGTACAGGGCATTACACCCTAGCCTGCACAGCGCCCTCTCCATTTCCTTCCCTTCTGGGTCTTTATCAATCTCGTGAATGATTGGGTTCACTACAAGCCCATGAAACAGAATCTTCACTGCATAGCACATGCAATAGGAGCTCTTACTGAATATCACCACCCCTTTCTCTGAAGCCAATTTCATCACCTTCTCCATTTCGATAATCCCAACAGAATCAGAAACCTTTAGACTACTATAACTTGCTAGCTAGCTAGTAGCTACTATAACTAAGGTAGGAGAAGGAGGAGCTGCTTCCCAATGGAAGAACTTCTGCGCATCTTAATCAAAGCTCAAATGAATGAACTTCAGAATTGAACCAGCAGTTGGGGTTGCAATCAGATTGTGTAAAGAAATCTGTATCTCTGGATATGGAAGCTCACCAGTCTGATCAATCAACCCTTTGGGCTGTGATGAGTTGGATACCCATATAGCAATGATACCCTCTGATATTTTTTCCTACGCCACAGATATATCTAGCTACTGTTTCACCATTCCTTGAAGCCACAAGTTGCAGCCATACTTTTAACTTGGCTCAATTTCAACTGTGTATTATATTTAGGTTAAATTGCTGAAACCTCCCCTAAAGTTTCTGGTTGTTACTGAAACCTCCCCTGAACTTTTTGACATGGTTGCGAGTAGATCCCCCTGGTAAAATATTCTAAAAAGAGGCATGAAAATGTCCAAAATACCCATGCAGTTACTTTTAACAAAAATGTTTGTTTACCAAATTTTCTCTTCATATGAATGACTACCCCTAACCCTTCCAAGAAGTATAAAAGGATTCCAAAAATCACCCAAAACATCTGTTGGTCATTGTTGGAAAGTAGAAGACTGACTCTCTGATTGATTCTCCATAATTTTAGGTCCATCAGTTTAGGAAACTTAATTTCCTAGAATCATGGGATATCCTAGAATCATGGGATATTAATTAGAGAATCCCACTGATATAGAAATTAGTTTTTTAGGAAAAGTTAGTTTCCTATTTTATCACCCTGTAAATTAGCTCTGTAATTATATATAAAGTTGTGTATATGCTCCTTCCAAGACAATACAATCAATTCATTTTTTCTCTCAAATTTTCACATGGTATCAGAGCCAGGTTACGACCTAATCCACACATAGTATCTCTTTGGTCATCTCTGCTGCGTTCAAGAACTCTCAAACAGTATTTGGGAGGTTCTTGAGTGTCCTTGATTCTTCTTCGAGATTGGCTACAGATCTGAACTCTACATTTTTGCTTCTTCTGGACTGTTGTGCCATTGGATTCATCCTTTTTTTCTTGGATCTCTTTGTAGAGACATCAGATCAGTCTGAAATCTTAGATCTGGTGTTGCCCAGAGCAGATTTACTGAATCCCTTTGGTTTCATTTGGATCAGTTTTGATTTTGAGTGGTTTCGATCCACTCTTCAGTTTGGTGGAGCATTACAGTTACCTTTTTTTTTTACATTGGCTAAAAGATTCTTTAGGCCTTCATCGCCAATCCTTACTAAGTTTTTCAGACCTTCATTATCTGTTTTTTTCTCTCTTTCTTGAAGCCCACCCAATATGTCAGAAGCCACCGTATCAAATACTACTGCACAATCGGAAGAAGTTTCCTCACATCAAGCATCTGGCGACCTGCAAAACATTCAGGCAGCTTATAGGTTGAATGGGAAAAATTATTTGAAGTGGTCTCAGTTTGTTCAAACATATTTAAAGGGAAGAGGAAAGCTTAGCCATCTCTTAGGGACGGGACCGAAGGAAGGAGATCCAAGATTTGATGCATGGGACGAAGCTGACTCCATGATCATGTCATGGTTATGGAATTCAATGAACCCTGAAATCAGCGATACGTGTATGTTTTTATCCACGGCTAAAGAGATCTGGGATGCCGTCCGACAAACATATTCAAAAGCACGTGATGCAGCACAAGTGTACGAAATCAAAGTCAAGACTGGAGCAACTAAACAAGGCAGCAAGACAGTTACCGAGTATGCAAATTTACTGCAGAACCTATGGCAAGAACTCGATCATTATCGGTGCATTGAGACTAAATGTGCAGCGGATGCAGCAATCTTAAAGAGTTTTATCGAAAAAGATCGCGTTTATGACTTTCTTGCAGGACTCAACGCAAAATTTGATCAAGTTAGGGTCCAGATTCTCGGCAAAGAAGAGGTACCATCTCTAAATGAGACTATTTCTCTGATTCATGCTGAAGAAAGCCGTAGGGGGGTTACGCTTGAACCCCAAGTACTAGAAGGTTCAGCCATGACTACAAAGATGGAACAACCGAAAATACTGGAAGGAATGAAGACAGATTTGTCCTCTGCACGGGACAACAAGGAGTCTCTTTGGTGTACCTATTGCAAGAAACCAAGGCACACCAAAGAGAAGTGTTGGAAGCTGAATGGTAAACCATCGAATAGGGAATGAGGCTACCGAGGAGGACAACAGAAGAGTCAAAGTCAAGCTAACTTCACCACAAATCAGCCAAGCCAAGAAAAGCCTCCAGACAAGACCGAGTTCAATAAGGAGGAGATCGAAAAGTTAAAGGGGCTTCTGGGATCGTTGGAGAAACCTAGTGGTACAGGCTCTCTTGCAATCTCAGGTAAGTTTTCTATTCCTCACGGACTAAATGTCTTAGATGAACCTATTAGGGATTTATGGGTTATTGACTCAGGAGCCACAGATCACATGACTCACTCCTCACTACATTTTAGCACTTACACCCCCTGCCCAAGCAATCGAAAAATAGCCATTGCAGACGGTTCCCTTACTCCGTAGCTGGCCTTGGGGATATCCATATTAATCCATCACTTACACTAAAATGTGTCCTTCATGTTCCAAAATTGTCCACTAACCTGATATCCATCCAAAAACTCACCCATGACATGAACTGTAATGTGCTTTTCTATCCTTCTTACTGTATATTTCAGGACCAGGATTCGGGGAAGAGGATAGGACTTGCTAAGGAGAAGAATGGACTCTACTATCTTGAAGAATCATGCAAATCAAATATTGTCCAGGATAAGTTATCTCTGTCATTCCTTTCATCATCCAACAAAGACACCATTTGGCTTCATCACTTTAGACTAGGACATCCATCTTTTGGAATTCTGAAAACTATGTTTCCCTCCTTGTTTAAAGGATTGAGTGTTGAATATTTTCATTGTGATGTGTGTGAATTTGCAAAACACAAGCGTGTGCCCTTTCCAATCAGTAACAAGAGAAGTTCAGTCCCATTCTTTTTGATCCATAGTGATATATGGGGACCCTCCACAGTTCCAAATGTGTCTGGCTCACGATGGTTCGTCTCTTTTATTGATGATTGCACTAGGGTCTCTTGGATCTTTCTTCTTAAATCTAAATCAGATGTAAGTAGTGTACTCCCAAATTTCCATAACGTAATCCAAAATCAGTTTGGGGTCAGAATCAAAAGATTTAGATCGGATAATGCACGGGATTATTTCAACCAAACTTTATCCCCATATTTTCAAAAAGAAGGGATTATCCATGAATCCTCCTGCATTAATACTCCACAACAAAACGGAGTAGCAGAAAGGAAGAATGGTCATCTACTAGCTGCAACCCGAGCCTTACTTTTCCACCAGCATGTTCCAAAAACCTATTGGGGGGAAGCTGTGCTTACAGCCGCATACATTATAAATCGATTACCTTCAAGGGTTTTGGGATTTAAAACACCAATGGAAACACTTTCTCAATTTTATCCCGATCTACGTACAACAAATAATCTCACCCCAAGAATCTTTGGATGCACTGCTTTTGTCCATGTTCATACCCATAATAGAGGGAAGTTAGATCCAAGAGCCATCAAGTGTATTTTTGTGGGTTATTTGTCCACCCAAAAGGGTTATAAGTGTTACCACCCACCTACTAAAAAATTCTTTGTCTCTATTGATGTCACTTTTGAAGAAAAAACACCATATTTCACTCAACCTTATATTCAGGGGGAGTCTTTGTCATTCATTGAAGATAAGGACAGAGAATTGTTCCCGCTTGGTCTACCTACAGTTTCTCAACACCCAAACTCAACATCTATACCAGTTCAATCCGTATCTGCACCTATCAAACCACCTCAAACCAAACCAACTTCTTCACCCATTCATACCAGACCCATGACAGAGAATGATGAACTTTGTGACTCTATGAGATTGCAGGTATATTCAAGAAGAAGAAACCAGGATCCTAATCTTGTGCAGGTTCAAGATTCAACTCCTAATCCTGAGAATGAGGTAAATACAGTTCCAGAAATTTCTTCTGAATTAGCATCTAACCAAGATCTTCCTATTGCCCTTAGGAAAGGCACAAGAGAATGCACTAAACATCCCTTATATCCCTTAGCAAATTTTGTGTTCTTTAAAAAATTCTCACCATCACATAGGAGTTTCCTAGTTAGTCTAAACACCATTCATATTCCTAATACTTTATCTGAGGCATTATCTGATGAGAAATGGAAAGATGCTATGAGAGAAGAGATGCAGGCTCTAGATAAGAATCAAACATGGGAAATTGTTGACCTACCACCAGGAAAGAAACCTGTGGGCTGCAAGTGGGTTTTCACAGTAAAGTACAAGTCAGACGGCTCTCTAGAAAGATACAAGGCAAGACTCGTGGAAAAAGGATATACACAAACCTATGGTGTTGACTATCAGGAGACATTCTCTCCAGTGGCTAAGATGAATACGGTAAGAATTTTGTTGTCACTAGCAGCTAACTTCGACTGGTACTTGGAGCAATTTGATGTAAAGAATGCTTTTCTTCACGGTAATTTAGAGGAGGAGATATACATGGATATTCCTTCGGGCTTCAAAGGAAATCTAAAAGGAAATAAAGTTTGCAGGTTGAAAAAAGCATTATATGGTCTCAAGCAATCACCTAGGGCGTGGTTTGGAAGATTTACTAAAGTTATGCTTGCCATTGGATACAAACAAAGTCAGGGAGATCATACACTCTTTATAAAGCATTCGGATGTAGGGGGAGTCACGGCTCTTCTGGTATATGTCGATGACATAATTGTGACAGGAAATGATGAAAAGGAGAAGGAAGCCTTGAGAAGATGCCTAGTCAAAGAATTCGAAATAAAAGAACTTGGGAGATTGAAGTATTTTCTAGGGATTGAAGTAGCTCATTCCAGAGAAGGCATCTTTATCTCACAACAGAAATATGTAACAGATCTTTTAAGAGAGACAGGAAAGTTAGCATGCAAACCATCATCCACACCGATTGAGCCAAATCATAAATTGGGAGAAGCAAATGAAGATCCAGCCGTGAATAGGGAAATGTACCAAAGATTAGTAGGAAAACTTATATATCTTGCCCACACAAGGCCAGACATAGCATATGCCGTGAGCGTGGCTAGCCAGTTTATGCACAACCCGAAAGAGGTTCACCTACAGGCGGTCTATAGGATACTACATTACCTAAAGGCTAATCCTGGCAAAGGAATCTTGTTTAAAAGAAATACTGGATTAACCCTAGAGGCATACACCGATGCAGATTATGCAGGCTCTCCCATGGATAGGCGGTCCACTACAGGTTATTGTACATTCCTTGGAGGAAATCTTGTGACATGGAGGAGTAAGAAGCAGAATGTGGTAGCTAGATCAAGTGCGGAGGCAGAATTCAGGGCAATGACTTAGGGAGTATGTGAATTACTATGGCTCAAGATAATTTTGGAAGACCTAAAGATCAGATGGGAAGGTCCAATGAGATTATTCTGTGACAACAAGTCAGCTATTAACATTGCTCACAATCCCGTCCAACATGACAGAACAAAGCACATTGAGATAGATAGGCATTTCATAAAGGAAAAGCTGGATAGCGGATTAATTTGCACTCCATACGTCTCAACGAATGGTCAACTGGCAGATGTGCTGACAAAAGGGCTTTGCAGTGTGGCATTCCAAGGACTTATCTCCAAGCTGGGAATGAAAGATGCATATTCACCAGCTTGAGGGGGAGTGTTGGAAAGTAGAAGATTGACTCTCTGATTGATTCTCCATAATTTTAGGTCCATCAGTTTAGGAAACTTAATTTCCTAGAATCATGGGATATTAATTGGAGAATCCCACTGATATAGAAATTAGTTTTTTAGGAAAAGTTAGTTTCCTATTTTATCACCCTGTAAATTAGCTCTGTAATTCTATATAAAGTTGTGTATATGCTCCTTCCAAGACAATACAATCAATTCATTTTTTCTCTCAAATTTTCACAATCATTAAGGAGGAAGTTGCAAGGCTGATGTGAACAGAGTTAAGTTCACCTAAAACAGCAAAATGGCAATTAACTCAAAAGATGTCTAGATTAACTCACATTCTACTAAGCAACATTACAATTAACTCACAAAAGATGTCCAGATTCTCTCTCTCTCTCTTTCTCTCTCTCTCTCTCTCTCTCTCTCTCTCTCTCTCTCTCTCTCTCTCTATATATATATATATATATATATATATATATATATATCTTCTCATAAACATTGAACTGATATCCTAGTGGCTATCAGTTAGTTGAAAGTAGTTGCTTATTATAATTGAAAAACCTTTGTTAATTATTAGGAAAAATTAAGCATAAACTTTCATCCTTTTCTATCCTTCTCCTTTTCTACTCACATGTACTACAGTTATCAAAAGCCATATTAATGCAGAAGTTAGAATTATCAACTTAAACCAGAAAAAGCTTAAGACAAAACGACATAAACATATAATTCAGTCTCTTACCAAACACACTACACCACATGTAATTCTTGAATTTTCAAACATTTATTATGGAATTAATCAGTAACCAACTTTCTATCAACTTGATCAAAAGAATATGTATATTTTCTTTAGCTCCACAAAATGATCATCCTCATTACAGTCAGTAACAACTGTTATTAAAAAATAAAGGCCCTGCCCCCCCCCCCCCAGTTTAAAAGGTATAATACATTGATTATGGTATTTAGTGTTAGGTAGCACAAGCAACTTCTCAATCATGTCAATAGATCTTAAATATAGGAAACCAATATTATTGTTTCGAATGCAGCTACAGTAACCCGAACCAGGAGAGAAGGAAGAAGAAGAAAAGAGAAAGAGAGAACAGGAGGGTTTAGTCGAAACTGATTAATTCACTATTCATTCAACCCCCTAATGTTTATTAGGTTCTAATAACATTTACAAAGACTAAACTGCCCTTACTTAAGTGTGGGGCAGAGTATCTCTAATAAAACTGCCACATAAGCAAGGTACTTAACAAACATGAGATGACTAAACTACCCCTATTCGGCTCACTTTAACACTCCCCCTCAAGCTGGAGAATATATGTCATATAATCCCAGCTTGTTACATAGATAGTTCACTTTCCCTGAGCTTAGAGCTTTTGTAAACAAATCTGCCCATTGATCATTCGAGCCCACATGTTCTGTGTTTATCTCTCCAGCAAGGACCTTCTCCCTCACAAAGTGGCAATCAACCTCTATGTGCTTTGTTCTCTCATGAAATACATGATTGGATGAGATATGGAGTGCAGCTTGGTTGTCACAATACAGTCTCATAGGTTTATCCATGTGAAACCCAATTTCTT
Organism: Nelumbo nucifera; assembly: GCF_055504915.1. NCBI lineage: Eukaryota > Viridiplantae > Streptophyta > Magnoliopsida > Proteales > Nelumbonaceae > Nelumbo > Nelumbo nucifera. The sequence goes on from NC_142649.1 coordinate 27,613,449, forward strand.
GTAGAAGATTCCTCAACCACACTAACTCACAGGTAGTATGTGCCATGGCCCTATACTCAATTTCAGCACTACTTCTGGCCACAACTGTCTGCTTTTTACTCTTCCACATCACAAGATTTCCTCCAAGGAATGTGCAATAGCCTGTAGTAGATCTTCTATCATTCACTGAGCTTGCCCAGTCTGCATCTGTATACCCCACTACTTCAAGTTTTCCTCCTGGTTTATACAATAGTCCATGGCCTGAAGCTCCTTTCAGATACCTTACAATTCTAAGAATTGCATCCCAGTGAGGTATACGAGGGTTCTGCATGAATTGCCTCACCACACTGATTGCAAAGGATATGTCAGGTCTCGTGATAGTTAGATAGTTCAGCTTCCCCACTAGTCGTCTATACCTTCCAGGATCTTCAAATACTTCTCCTGTATCACTACTCAACTTCACATTTGGTTCCATAGGGGTCTCAGCCAGTTTTGCACCTAACAGTCCTGTTTCTTCCAATAGATCAAGAACATATTTTCTTTGGCACAGATTTACACCTTGTTTTGACCTGGCAACTTCTATTCCCAAGAAATACTTTAATGTTCCAAGATCTTTTGTTTGGAAATGATTTTGCAGAAATACCTTTAGTTTGTCAATCCCCAATTTATCACTGCCAGTAATGACAATATCATCCACATAGACCACTAATAGGATCTTCCCAGCTTCTGAGTCATAGCTGAACACTGAGTGATCAACCTGGCATTGCTTCATTCCAAAACTCTTCACCACTTCACTGAACTTCCCGAACCAAGCACGCGGCGATTGTTTTAGCCCATAAACTGCCTTCTTCAATCTGCATACCTTACCATCCTCCCCCTAAGCAACAAACCCAGGTGGTTGCTCCATATATACCTCCTCCACAAGATCACCATGGAGGAAGGCATTCTTTATATCAAGCTGAAACAGAGGCCAATCATACATAACTGCCAGGGAAATTAGTACATGAACAAAACCAATCTTAGCCACCGGAGAGAATGTCTCCATGTAGTCCACTCCATACAACTGTGAGTAACCTTTAGCAACAAGTCTGGCCTTCAGACGCTCCACACTACCATCTGGCAAGTATTTTACAGTATACACCCATTTACAGCCCACAACATGCTTACTAGGTGGGAGAGTAGTAAGTTCCCATGTTTGAGTATGTTGAAGAGCAGGAAGTTCCTCCTCCATTGCCCGCCGCCACCTAGGTGAACTAAGAGCTTCTTGAACATTGTTAGGTATGGAAATAGAGGACAAAAGTGAAACAAACTGGCGATGTGAGGTAGAAAGACGAGATAATGAAACAAAATTGGAAATGGAATGGAGGGTAGAACTGCGTTTACCTTTCCGTAAGGCAATGGGTAGGTAAGGTCTGAAGGTTCAACAATAGGAGCCATGAGAGGATCCGCAGATGAGGTAGAAGCTGGAGGAGGGGCCGGTGTCGTTCGATGTGTATACACTTGCCAGATTGGTGGTCGTTCGGTGGTGATCTGCACTAGATGAGGTGATGAGTCTACTCCAACAACAACATCTGGAACTGGATCACTGACAGGAAGAGGAAGATGAAGTACGGGTGGAGACGAAGGTGCTTCAAGACTTGAGAAGAAGGGAACAAACTCGAAAAAGGTGACATCAGTGCAGACATAACACTTTTGGGTAATGGGATTATAACACTTGTACCCTTTTTGAGTCCGTGAGTAGCCAAAAAAGACACATTTAATTGAGCGTGCATCTAGCTTGTCTATTCCAGGACTCAGATTGTGGACAAAGCACACACAACCAAAAACACGAGGAGTTAATGGGAATGGAGATAAAGTGGGAAACAAGATATAGAGGGCATCCGATTAATGAGAAAACATGTAGTGAGTACAGAATCACTCCAAAATCGTTTAGGAACATTCATATGATGAAGAATAGACCAAGCAGTTTTAAGAAGTTGACGGTTCTTCCGTTCAGCTACCCCATTTTGTTGAGGGGTGAATGCACATGAGGTCTGATGAATAATGCCATGCTGTTCTAAATACTGTTGAAATGAAGTAAGAAAGTATTCATGACCATTAGCTGAACGGAGAATTTTGATTGGAACACCAAATTGTGTGCGTATTTCAGCATGGAATTTTTGAAAAATAGAAAACAATTCACTTCTTTCTTTCATTAAGTATATCCATGCCATTCTTGAACAATCATAAAGGAGACAAAATACTTGTACCCATTATAAGACTCTATTTTGATTGGACCCCAAACATCTGAATGAACCAAAGAAAAAGGACTCAACATACGACTCTCAACTCTTGGACTGAAGGACACACGACGATGTTTACCAAACTGACATGACTCACATTGCAAAACTGACAAATGACTCAATGACGGGACCAAAATCTTGAGAGCCTTGAGAGATGGATGTCCCAGTCGGCAATGCCATTGTAGATGAGTAAGTGAAGTCTAAAGAGCAATTGAAGATCCACTACCGTCAAGATAATACAATCCACCAACTTCATGCCCCCCACCAATCTTCTTCCCTGTCTTGAGATCCTAAAAAACACAAGTAGAAGGAAAGAAGGTAACAGAACAATTAAGAGCTTTGGTTATTTTACTAACAGACATAAGATTGAATGGAAACTTAGGTACATATAAAACAGATGATAAGGGCACAGAAGCCATGTTAACATTACCAACACCACAGATGGGAGATGAGGACCCATTGGCAAGTGTAACGATTTGTGATGTGGAGGTTTCAGAAAGAGAAGAGAACACACCTGGAGTCCTGGTCATATGATCTGAGGCTCCAGAGTTAATAATCCAAGGAGAGGTTTTAGATGACATGCAAGCAATACCTGAGTGGACAAGTGTGGCAGTGGTATGCTGTGAAGTAGTTTGAAGGAACCGTTCATACTCATCACGCGGTACACTCACCATCTCCCTCCCAGAAGTAGATGTAGATGGGAGAGGAGTACGGTCTGCCTGTTTACTGTCACTGATGTCAACCTCACCTGCAACAGCATGATTAGCCCATTTGGAGGGAGGGCCATGTAGGTCATAACAGAAATTCACTGTGTGCCCTTCCCTACCACAATGAGTACACTTCCTTGCAGAGTTATTATTCCCTCTGCCATGGCGTCCCCCTGAGTCACGACCACCCCGACCAATCATGGAACTGCCACGGCCTCCTTGGGGAGCATGACCTCCCCCTCTTGTACTATGTCCATCTATTAGATTGTGTGGAGTTCTCTGTCTGTCCCAAAGAAATTCTACGAAGCCTTGAGAATACTTCCTCAAGTGTAGGAAGAGAAGAGCCCCCTAATATTTGGGCTCTAACTGGTTCATACTCCGACTTTAGCCCCACTAAAAATCTTGTAACATCTAGTTCCCTTTGCTGTTGCACTTTAATATCTGGAGTGAGGGGATGATAGACATTGAGTTCATTCCTTATATTCTTCATGTAGGCATAGTACTCTTCCAATGTTTTGGTTCCGTATTGTAAATCAAAGTACTCCTGATAAAGCTGATATACTCTTGTTGTGTTATTTTGTCCAAAATATAGCTTCTTAGCATGCTCCCATATATCCTTAGTCGTATCAAGGAACATGAAGTTGGCACTAATTTTGGGCTCCATACCATTCTACAGCCAAGTCATGGTTTGAGCATCTTCTTGTTCCCAATCATCAAACCCTGGAGAGTCATCCGGTGGCTTCTCATCTTTTACATGCTTCACTTTCCTCTTTGCCTTGAGAAAAACTTCCACAGATTTAGCCCATGGAACGTAGTTTTCCCCATTCAGTTTAATTGAGGTCATCTGTACCCCTAGGTAGTCGGGGGAAACCACCACACTAGGTTTCTGATCATTGTACCCATCTCCTATTGCTGCCATTGTACTCTTTCACAGTTGCCTCTAACCTGACTTCTCAGCTACAAGCTGACTGATGTTATTCACAGTTTGATATTTCAGCACCTATTGCAGCCCCTAAACACAACAGTGAGAGCCCACACCTTGTCCTTATTCACACTACTGCTGACTTCACAAACCCACGAACCACATAAGCATCAATTTAGCACTCACTAATCACATGTAGGCCCTCTTACAACCACTCAATAGAAGTTGTGCACCACAAGCACCATAACACAGTCAAATCTGCTACACCCAGTTCAGACTTGTTTAACACAATTAAGAGGGAAATACACAACCACAAAGAACTCGGCTAGGTCACTGCATTACACCTTACACCACTCGGCCACCTGCAGCAGCCCTAACCCACTCAACCACTTACAGCAGCCCCTACACTATTCGGCTACTGTACACAGCCCGTTCTAGGGCAACAATGAACCTAGTTCTCTAGGTTCTAATTAGTACTATCTGATTCTTGAAGGGTTTATACCCAGAAATACCAGCAACACAAAAGGACTAGATAACCAACCTTCCTTTGAGAGTATCAATCAACCATTCACTGCTGAAATCACTTTCCTTGATGAAGAAGACTGTGCGCAGCAGAGAGAAACGAGCTGTGATGTCACAGACCTAGGGCGAACCAGTTCTCTCCATTAACTAACCAGAAACGAAGAAGAAGGTGTCACGAACACAGCTGAGATGCTTTACAAACTGAAGCAGGTTAGGAACCTCGCTCTGATACCATGTTTCGAATGAAGCTACAGTAACCCGAACCAGGAGAGAAGGAAGAAGAAGATGAAGAAGAAGAAAAGAGAAAGAGAGAACAGGAGGGTTTAGTCGAGACTGATTAATTCACTATTCATTCGACCCCCTAATGTTTATTAGGTTCTAATAACATTTACAAAGACTAAACTGCCCTTACTTAAGTGTGGGGCAGAGTATCTCTAATAAAACTGCCACATAAGCAAGGTACTTAACAAACATGAGATGACTAAACTACCCCTATTCGGCTCACTTTAACAATTATATTGTTTAAATTTAATTGCATCATATATACTAGTATCACCTGAATTTGTACCAATATTATGGGATTCTTTAAACAGATTGGGAACATCTCCCCATGAATTTGTACCTTTTCCCATCAGGGTGGAGAGATGGGGACCAGTAAAATAACAGCTCGGGGATGCCATATAATCAATTTTCAATTTCAGCCTAGAGTTACAGATCCAGTCCTAGGCCTGGTATTTCCCCAGGTCAGTGGAGGTATAACTTAACGAGATAGAAATCCCGAGACATTCTACTAATATCTGAATCTGATTACTGACTATATTCTATTCTAAATCACTAAGAAAAAAGAAAAAAAAAAAAACAAGACAGACCTCCTCTTTGATTTAACCTCTTCTTTGATTTTATTATACTCGTATGTTTATGACTATTCATTTCATATGTATATTCTATTTTCATATTTATTTTGTTTTCCGTGAGAAGGATTCCTTTTTGGGTCTGCCCCTAGCCCTTCTAGCCTCTTATAACTTGCAACAGACTCCCCCTTTTCACAAATGCAAATCAGAGAGAGAGAGAGATGGGATCACAAATGCAAATGAGAGAGAGATAGAGGAGTTTGGAAGGGTTCAGTGAAATTTCAAAAAATTTAGATATGGAGAGAGGGTTAGTTTCCTATTTGGGAGATGAAACTTAACAGCTAGTTGGTAGACAGGTTCAGTTAGACGTTGAACATTTTCTATACACTCAAAAAGACGTCAACACCCCCAATATAATCAGAAAAACCAATGTGTTCATTCAATATACCTCCAGGGGTAGGCAACTTTGCTGGATGATTTATATCCCCATTGAAAGCCTTATCTAACCAGTCTGGATCACCACTCAAAGCCTTCTCGAAACAATCTCGGCAAGAACCAATTCCTTCTCCCTTAATGCAATAGCACTCCCTTAATCAAGCTTCTATTGCATTCCCGTGTGATGATGGTGCTGGTTACAGAGGATAGAGGAAAGAGATATGAACAGTGTGACATATTGAAAACACAACTGAACCCAGATGTGTTGAAAGAGAGAGAGATGATTAACGGATAGGTTGAAACATCTATTTAGTTTCTTTTTGGATATTTTAAATTTTATTTGTAATATAAAATAAAGTTACCGGTTACTTAAGTAAATCCGGCAATTGCTGTCCGGTTACCTGGGATAACCCATATTCACTAAAAGAGACAAGTCCAATTTTGATTGGTTAAAGTCATCTGATATGATATGGAAATGATACCTTTTTCATATCATAGATTTTCCCATATATATACGTGTGTGTGTGTTTGCGCGCGTGTGCATACATAAATACTTTAACAAATAATAAAATGCATAAATATATAGATATGAACACTCATGGATGCACACATATACATGATTACTTAAACATATACATACATATCTATATAATATTTATACACACAAACATGAAATAAAGTCAAATTCAGATTGGATGGATTAGTAAAGCTCTGAACCTTAACCTAACCCAAAGTTTCGGGTTGATATATACTTTTCAACCCTAACCCTAACTCGAACTTCAACCCTACTTTTCTAGTCTGGATTGGGTTTGAGTTTGGACTAACATAACCCAGCCCCAAATTACAGCCCCCACTGCAACATATTTTCGATACCTGTCTTGCAATAACTACAATTTTGTAAGGAGACCATAGCTAAATGTTGATATCTAGTTATGGTTTAATAATGCAACCAAAGCTAAAAAACACATACAAGTACGATAAAATATAACCACAGTTTCATCATACACTTCTTGCATTGTTTCCAATGCTTCATATCCCCTTGTTCTTTTGGCTCAGTTTGAAAGACTATAATTACAAATATGTAGAATACAAAACCTTAGTAAGGTGCCAACCAGTTGGTTGGTAAGGTCTCCTGCAGGTTGTAGCAGAGACTTGGGATCAAATCCCGCCTACACCTGAATTCGGGGGTTATGAGTTGGGGGATGGGCTATCCCCCATTGTGTAGCCCTTCAGAAGACATAAAAAAAATATAAAGCCTTGTATTTTGTATTATTTTTTTATGTATTTGTACTCTTTCTAAACTGAGCCTTTGGATATTTGTTTTCAACATATGATGTCTTAAAAGCAGAACCTTTTAGACTTCATATTGCTTTTAAATACCTCTTATTTTAAGAATACAGACATCAGATCTGATAACATTCTTATTTTTTACTTACACTTCTCTCAAAAATAAAAAAAAAGCAAAAAAACCAGACCTGATACATTCTCATTTTTTATCCCCAAAATACTCTCTAGCATTTTATTCATTATTCATTGTTGAAATAATTTAGTTATTTGTGTTAGGGTCTGTTTGGCTAGTTAAAGCTTTTTTTATTTCCTGTTATTGTACTTCACTTGCAGCAGGGGCATAGAAGTATTTTCCCTTCTTATTTCTGTCGTCCTATATAATAAAATAGAAGCTGGCGCCGCCAGCACTGTTCCATTGCCAAACCTTTTCTTCTTCCTTTCTTTCTTCTTCTCTTCTCTACTTCCTCATATTTCAATTAGATTTATTGCCAAGACTCATTATTAGTAACACTCTTAATATATACTTTATTAGAAACATAGCTTCCAATTCCCAGAAAACTTTTTTTATCAATATGATACCCTTGAAATTTGCCAATATCTTTTTACAAAGAAAAAGAAAATTTTATTTAAAGAATTCTATTGTTGCATTCTTACCTTTCACTACAAGAAAAATGGCCTATGCTGGCAGTTGCAAAAACACCAGATTAGCCTTTTAAACCACTAGATAGACCTGAGCCAGTGGTTTAACAGCCTCCAGTTTTGGCTGTGCTGGCCTAACTCACTGCCAGCCTAGAGACAAAAAACCACCACCTTAGGATCCCAGTCCAACTACCTTATTGCCGGCGGTTCTAATAGAAACACTGGCTTAGGGAGACACAACCAGCAGTTCTGATCTTCAAATGTGGCGGCTAGAATTGTTGGGATGGATTATGTAAGACTAAGAATATAGGGTTAAGCTGGCGATCATGATCGTCAACATAGGCTAACTATATTAAAAAATATTTTTTACTAGCGGTAGATGAGTACTAGCATGGGTCAAACTTATTTAATTTTTTTACTGCTAAATCTTTCAATTGCTTTTGTATATAATAGACAACCAAATCCGCATGGTTCTTGGTGTCTTATGGTTATCCCTCTTCCCCTAGCCCTCCTTTGCAAAATTTCCAGCCTCCAAAATTCTTTCCACCTTCAAGTTTTGGGCATGAAAAGTAAGCACAATAGAACAAATGGCATTACAATATTTTTCTGGTAAAAACAAATGGATGATACTCATGCAAGAGACAAATGCTTTTCATAAGCGTTATGACACCACCAGCACAAGTATGGAAATCAACCATCCAAAATGCTCAATCAAACAATGTAAAGACCAACTCATTGCAAGGAGGGGGAGGGAGAGAACACAGAGAAGCAACTCAATCATCAATGATGATTGACCCGTGAACTGGAACCCATTGATGATTGACCCGTGAACAAGTCACACTGCTCATCTTCTAGACAACACAAAGAGAAGCAATAAAAATCCATGAAAAGGAAAAAAAAAAAAAGAGTAAACTTATATATAGTAGCAAACAGGGAACGACTGCAAGTTATTATAATGCATTATAGGCTGAAAATTTAGGAAAACAAGAAGAGAAAATGATATGGTCAAGTTTTCATATTCAAACTCTATCTCCATGTCTCCATGTGTTTATCAGAGAGAGAGAGAGAGAGAGCTTAGGAATTAGTAGTTGGCTATTGTTTTCCTAGTACAAAATCTAAAAGGCAGTATCTTCAATAATGAATATTATACTAGAATGTCAAACATGAAAAATCATGCACCCTAAAAAAAAGAAGAGAATGTGCATACCAGGTAGATCCTGTTAGTGTACTTCGAACCTTGATCTTACTCCCTTCTCTCTGTTATGAAATGAAATCCTAAATAAAAATTAAGAACCAAAACTTCGAGGTAAGAGATGGGCAAAAAACTTACTTAGCTTGATACCCCAATTTGTTTCTTAGTGTCCTTTCTTCCCCTAAGTCTAGTTTGCATAGATTAGGGTGAAGAAATTGAACAATGGTGTTAGAGAGGCAGAGGGAGTATAGGGTTCAATGGAGAAAGTTTCAGGGAGAGCAAAAGGAGCAGAGAAAGGAGAGAGAGAGAGAGAGAGAGAGAGAGAGAGAGAGAGAGGAGCAGTCCAATCAGAGCGCAAGAGGAAGAGATGGAGTCTGGCTCAGGAAAGAAATAGTGAGCAGAGAAGAGAATGGTGAAGGAGGTAGAAGAAATATAGGGTTTCATGGAGCAAATGTGAGAGAAAATAAGAGAGAGACTAGCACAGTCCAAATCGTGCAAAGAGAGTGAGAGGAAGCGAGATGAGGAGAGAGGGAGAGGGAGAGAGAGTGGGAGAGTGGTATTCATAAGCAAATTCGTGGTAAAGCTCACATGCCACTTCTATTGTATTTTTCCATTATTTATGTTTTATTCTATACCGACATTATATCCATTAGTATAGTTCTTCACCTATGGTCTATTTTTAGTTGATAACATAGGTCTATTTTTCATCAGTAAATGTATACTTACACCGACAGATAAAAAGGCAAAGTCATCGGTGTATGTATGCTCATGCTTATAGGGACAGATTTTACTGTCTGTGTGTGAAAACCTGTAATGAGCTTAAACCTTCTATGCAACAAGGAAAAATGCCAAAAGGAGTAACTAAGAAATGCAGCAAATTAAAAAGAAATAACAAGGAGATAAATTGGAAATTCTTTAATAAAGCAAGTTTTACTAAATAGTAAATACAAACACAAACATAATAACATATGTTATCAAATAATGCAAGGGGATTTTCCATCTAACAGGTAGATGGACACATCTAATAGAATTTTGACATGGAGCTCCTGTAAACAAAGGACAAGCAGAAATATCTACTGTCTAGAACTTTAGTGGAACAACTGGAGATGTGCATGCATACAAAGCTTAACCAGCTCACAGGATTAGTACTGCAAATGGTATCCATTTATCTGAATTTAAATTTAAATATGATCCAACTAAGGCAATCTGAATATGATCCACTTATGATTAGATTTATGCTTAAATCTAAAAAGAAAATGGATCTACCCCAATCCAATCTGATCCAAAATTATTTACTCATTCAGTTTTATGCTTAATATATCTATACAAAGTTTATATAAATTAATTAGAAAAATTGGTTTGAATGTTGTATATTTACTAAAGAGTCACTGAGTCATAGGTCCAAGTCTCACAAAAGTTATTTTCAAGTCATTTTGTTCAATATATACAATATCAAATTCATGTTTAGTCTTCTTTTATTAATAATGTATAATATTCAGATCATTTTTTGTTCCATGTATTAATGAATTCAATAACAGAATCTAATCTGAGTCCAATCTAAATCCAAATGGATAAGATCAATTCAAATTCAAGCTTTCATGAATCAAAATTGCCTTGTTGGTGCCACTGAGAAAAGTTCCAATGCGGTCAGTAGGGAGCCTGATAGTAGTCTCGAAAAGGAGGTGGAAAAATCTGGATCTGCCTCATTCAAGGTAGTGGCTAGAAAAGATGTAGAAGTTGGTAAAAGATTGGGTTTGTTTTTTTGGGGAGATGAGGAATTTCACTTAAAAGATTTTGAAGAGTATGAGAGGAAGAAGAGGGAAGAAAGCTCAAAAAAAGGGTTAACTGGAAGATGGAAATGGAATGAAGACGGCGACAATCAAAAGGAGTTACTTGATGGAGAAGATTAGATTATCTTTTCTGTTTGTACCTTTTTTCTGGTTTTCAGTTTGTCCTTTTGTTTGGGTCTAGGTGCTGGTGCCGAAGGAGTTAGCCTTGCTGTGCTTGTCTGGTTTTATTTGGTGTAAGAAGGGTCTAAGTCAGTTCTTCTCTCTGGTGATTTCTTATCACCTTCCTATGTATTTCTTTTTATTTTAATGAATTTCTCTTTACTTTTCAAAAAAAAATTGGATCTAGGTATATCATGTACAAGATCAAAGATAGCTAAAACAATGCAGCTGCAATCTTTGTTGCATCCTCAGAATTCAGCAAATGCTATACTGTGAGCCAGGAGAGCTGGTTCTAATTCAGGTAGGTTAATAGTCTACTTGATTGAGATATCTGAAATCCTTTCCAACACTCATGTTTGGATTCCTAAGACTAATGCTGTTACCAAAAACTCAGCTAAGGCAGGTGCAGGAAGAAACACTTTTGTTTAGTAACAGCTCTATACCCATCTAGATTTTTCTGTTTTGCAGGGGGGCCTGCTATTTTATCAAGAAGGTTGACTTTTCAGACTTCAAAACTGAACAATGTTATGTTTTCCTAGCTGACAAGTGACAGTTTCACAAGATCTGGTGTAACAAATCAAGGGTGTATTTGGGAAATGCCTGGTCCTGGGGCTCTGTTGTAATTTCCTATTATAATTTTTATGTTGTTAATTTGCTCAGCTTGTGGCTGAATTGATTGGCCCTACTGTCTAGCCTGGACAGTTTTGGGTTTTCTCATGAAAATCAATAAAATACCTTGTTATTTATCAAAAAATGTACAATTTTACGAGTTTTCAACCTGGGTAGGGCTGTCAATGGACTAGGCCTCGACTCTTTGTGGGCGACCTAATAGCCCATTATCCCCTGCCTATTCAAACCAAAATCCCTATTTCTTCGTATCAAAAGTTCCCAACGTTATCATGAGCACCATGAGCAAAAGCATACCTGAATGCATAGGTATGCCAATGAGACAGGTTCAGAATGGTTCTGTTTAACCCAAACTGGGTTTAACCATACCTGTCTCATTCCATGTAAAGCTGGTAGGGTCAGTGTTGGTGCAAGGTGGGGTGAGATGAAAGTTGAAAACCTTGAATAATAAGAATAAAAGACAAAAATATTTGTTATCTAATAAAAAACCTTGAAATGCATATGACATGGAAACCTTGAAATCCTCATCCGACCCAAACCCATTAAGAAAAATTTATCTTCATATTTTGTCTAAGCTTTCTTCTCTATTTTGGTTTTCCATCAGTCAAACTATTTTTTTTCTGGTTTTCTTTTCCTTTCTCTCACTTTCTTCACAACCAAACACAATATTAGTGAATAATATTGACTCTCATAATATTTCTTTCTGAAAGAACCAAGGAAAGTTTTAGATAGTATAGGAAATGATTGGAGTATAACAATGCAGGTAGTACCAAAATACTGTGGATGTTCACCAAAATTGGCCTTCCTAATCCCCAACCACTCCCCCTAGGAAGAGAAAATTTTAAGAATAAAAACAAAAGTAATACCAGTAGCAACTACTAATTCTGCTACTATTTATCTGTTCGGTGAATAGGGCCAAGAATTCTCTTACAGTCCATGTGCAAAGATCAATGTTTTGCTGAACTCGACTGGGCATAGAACCAGAAAAGACCATAGTTCTTGGTTAAGTCGGCAATTCGGCCACAGAATTCCTGATTTTCCTAATTTTCATTAAATAGAAAAGGGGTTCACTTGTATTGAACCTTGTTCAGTGCCCAGATTCATCCCATTTTCAAAACATTGATAAAAATAAAAATAGGAAAAAAGTTGCTTTGACAAATAGCTGTATGTTCATTGGATTTATTGAAGTATATCTATGAACAACATAGGATGAAGGTAGGCCTGAAAAAAGATTTAATTCAAATTGGTATACCTAAAAATTATCCATTACTATTTGGATTCAAATTGAATCTTATCTGTTTGATTCAAATACTTGGATCAAAATGGAATATTATATACCATTAACTAATTAAAATAAAATGATCAAAATATTTTATATTATTAATAAATAAACTAGTAAATATACAAAACATCATTATATCAGATTGGATTGGAATGGGCCTCATGCTTTTTTCTAATTATATATGGGTCAAATTTGGATGGCCTTAAAGTTGTGTTTGGTTTGACAGAAAATAAGAGGAAAAAAAAGTTGAGGGAAAGTTCTCAAGTAAATGACAACACTAGAAAATCTTGGAAGATTTCTAGGTTCCTTTCAATTTCTTCAGTAAATGACCTCATTAGCAAATCTGCTCCTTACAGTCTTATACACATGCGCAGATCATGTGTCCCTTATGGAGGTTCCCAAGTTTAAATCAATTGCTTCCTATTAGCTTTGCCAATTTCATTCTATCTATTATTGTTTTACCTTAGCTGCTTTTGTACCATATTTAGTGATCAATTGAATGATATCCAAGCAGGATCAGAAAGATGGACTAATATAGAACTCAGTAACTCTTTCAAGATTATATAATTTATGTGAGAAGGGAGTGCTTATTTATCACTGCTGAGGTTAGTAATGGTGCTGTAGTCTGGTGCCCTAAATTTAGAAGACATTTATTTATTGAGAGTTGGAGTGTGTGGAGCTGCAGGTTAAGCTTCAAGAGGTGGAAATTGATCCATCGTCATCAGATGTCAAATGGTGGAAAGAGTGTAAAAATGGGATATTTACAGTAAAATCTATGTATAATGCTTTAATGAGGAACCAAATGGAAGCTGATGCAATTAGAGGCGTTTGGGGGAAACCTGTCCCCCCAAGAGTTGAAGCTTTTGCATGGCTGATTTCAAGGTGCTGCATTCTTACACAGGACATGTTGAAGAAAAGAGGCTATCAATTCCGAAACAGATGTGTGCTATGTTTTGCTGAAGAGGAGAATGTTATGCACTTTATGGTTCAATGCAATTTTGTGAAAAGGATCTGGTTCTTCTTCTTCAAGCTCTTTAAGGTGACTGGATGGGCACCAGTGGACTCTGCTGGAATCTTTGGTGACTGGCCGAGAGTTTTTGGAAGTACTAAATAAAAAATAATCTGGAGCTGCATTCCATTTTCTGTCTGCTGGGAGGTTTGGGGGGAGAGAAACAAGAGGATCTTTGAAGGGAGAATGAAAAGCTTGGAAGAAGTAGAGGCGGCAATCTCTTCATTATCTGTTGGCCAGGTGTTGGTACTTCCAGAATTTGAAGGACTAAAGAAAGAAGATTTTGGTTCTGGCTTTTGGCACACTTTGAATGTTTAAGATTTTTGGCTTGGTTCATGTTCTCTGTTTTTTGTTTTATGAGACTTATTTTATGCTTGTTGTTTTGTTGGGGTGATTCCTGGTTACCTATGTTAGATGTATCTTTTATTCACATTAATAAAATTTCCCTTTTTATTTATCTTCAAAAAAAATAATAAAAATTGACAATGATTATATACTAAAATAGGAAAATTAGAAAACCATGTTACCAAGTTTATGGTAGGGAAGCTCCAAATGAACATGAAGCTTTTCAATATATTCCCAGAAAGGTATTTTTTTTATTTGCACTAGAAAGGTAATAATTTCCAGCACATTGCAGATTGGTCATTCCTTAAGATTCTCAATGGAGTGAAAAATTATTAACAAGTTCAATTCATCAATCTATAGAAATCATTCTTGAGGAATAAAATGTCGTCAATGATCTTTTTTTTGGTGAGGGATAAAAGGCATTGTAGAATATTTTCTAACAGTGTGTTGTCTGCTAACCTAACAAATAGGAGCAGGTTTTTTTCCTAGGCCTCCTACAGCTATTGCCACTGGTGCAAGTGGGTATTACTATGGATTTATTGAAGGATTGCTAATATCAACAAGCACAAATTTTATATGTTTGTGGCAAACAGGGTATGCACTCATTTTGTTCTTTTCATGCCATGATGGAGATGTCACCATAGACAGGTACTTCAAAAGAAACATTTCAGTCTTTGTTTTCTTTTTATTATAAATAAATATTTTAGCAGCTGCCCACAAGAAACATAATATTCATGCCTAAATTCTGGCAAGAACCTTAAATGCGTTGAAACCTCAAGTTTAAAGATGATACAAGTGAAGAACCATTTACCATTCATAGTTTAAAATAACTATTAATACACCTAGATAGGGCCATCAACAACCTGCTTATTTACACTAAACAAAGAAAGTATTGAATAGATTGATATAGTATCAGGATGGTAGATCATTATTTTTTTTGGATAGGAGGATAGTATATCAGATGTTGTGACATTTGAAAAGCCTTCTTGTGGTGCCCATCCCCAATTAAGCAACTCAAGGATAGGTCTGTAACCTAATGATTGACCTAACCAGGTCAGTTAAGTCAATCTTCTCAGCTAATCAAGGTACGACTCAGCTGAGATTTCCAGTTTAATTCGACTTTATGCATAGTCCTGACCCTGAATGGATAGGTTCTAAATTTTAGCAGGTTAAGTAGGAGAACGATTGCTAATTTAATCAGTATGTCTGTAGATTATGTTTTACCAAAAAAAATGTCAAGGATTATGGATACTTATCATGAGCAATAAATACATTAAACCTGAACCTGACCAATGGTCACATATCCCCTATTCTGAGATAATTAAAAAACAAAGTAAAGCTTCTATAAATTCTGCATCTCACCCAAACTCATGGGTACATTCACATTGAGGTTGTTAGAATGGAGGTCATGGTCCTTTAAAGGAAGTAGTTGACAAAAAACTTATGAAAGCTGTTTGAGGAATAAGGGGAAGGAAATGGACTGCTGTTCCAGCAGTAGGGTCTCAAGTGGAATCATTCTAGCCTGGAAGTAAGAAGAAATATCGGGTCTGGAGATTGATAAAGGTGAATTCTCAATCTCTTTTTTGTTCACCGGTATTAAAGATGGATTCAGTTGGATTTTAACTGGAGTGTATGGCCCCAACTCTCCCTCCAATAGAGGAAGGTTTTGGGAAGAACTGGGCTCTTTGCATGAGAATGAAGATATCCCATGGTGTTTAGCAAGAGATTTCAACATAACCAGATTTAGTCAAGAACATTCCAATGGTAGAGCCCAAACCAGAAGTATGAGGAATTTTTCTAATTTCGTATCCAAACACAATCTCTGTGATCTCCCCCTCAATAATAGGCTCTTACCTGGTCAAATATGAAAGAAAACTCCATAATCTGCAGACTTGACAGATTTCTGCTATCTCAGGACTGGATGGAGAGATTAAGAACCCTGCCCACGATGCACATCAGGTCACTAGCTTATTTTGCTGAACACTGAAAGGATCATCAAGGGAAAGCCCCCATTTAGATTGGAAAAACTTTGGCTGTCTCACAAAGACTTTAACAAGAAGGTTGCTGCTTGGTGGGAAGAATGCAAAGTAGAGGGCTGGGCTGGATTCAGACCATCACAGAAATTAAAATACCTAAAGAGAAATCTAAAATCTTGGGGAAGAGAGGAATTAAGATACCCATGAAGGAGAGAAGAAAAGAATTCTCACAGAGTTAGAGGAGATAGATAGTAGAGAGCAAAATGGCACCTTAGATGATTTAAGCAGAGGTAGAAGGGCTGATTTGAGAAAGGTATGGGAGAAGATGATTAGAAGAGAAGAAATCTATTAGAAACAAAGATCGATAGTGAGTTGGCTGAAAGAAGGAGACAACAACACTTTATTCTTCCACACTTACGCTTCGGGAAGGTGTAGAAAAAAATTCATCTCTAAGCTCAAAGTGGACCACAGGGAAGTGGAGAATCCCGATGAAACTAAGGAAGCCTTTCTCTCCTACTTCAAAAGCCTGTACACAAAGGACAATAACAACAGGTTTACCTTGAACAGATGGGAGGGTACGATTCTATCAGCTGACAAGAGAGTATGGTTGGAAAGAAGCTTTGAAGTGGAAGAAGTTGAAGAGGCAGTCTTTAGTATGGATGGAGATAGGGCTCCTAGGCCTGATGGCTTCCCCTTTTTTTTCTTCCAGAAGTGTTGGGATATTGTAAAAATAAATATGATGAAGTTTTTCAGGGACTTCCACTCTTCTACCATTATTAATAAAGGTTTAAACTCAACCTTTCTTTGTCTCATTCCAAAGAAAGGGGGAGTCTTGGAGGGCAAAGACTTTAGACCAATAAGTTTGATAGGAAGAATTTATAAAATTTTGGCTAAGGTGTTGGCAAGAAGACTAAAGAAATCCTAGGAGACCTAATTTCCCCAAATCAATTTGCATCGTAAAAGGAAGACAAATTGTGGACAGCATTCTGATAGCAAATGAATGTGTGGAAGACGGGAAAGTTTCTGGAAAACCAGGGGTCCTAGTCAAACTAAATCTTGAAAAGGCTTATGAAAAAGTAGATTGGGATTGCATTTTAGACTGCTTGAAGATAAGAGGCTTTGGTAGGAAATGGATCAGGTGGATCAAAGGTTGTATTGGTTCTTCATGGTTTTTAGTGCTGCTTAATGGAAAACCAAATGGCTATTTCAAGGCTAGCAGGGGTCTCAGACAAGATTGCCCGCTCTCCCCCTTTCTCTTTGTTGTAAGGCTTATTTAATTGTTACTTTATAGTTTTTGTTAGTAGGATGACTTCTTAAGATACTGTCAGTTAGGTACTTGTCTTTTTTTCTTATTAGTTTGGTTCTAAGGTGTGCCTCCAGGGGCATACTTGTAATTTCTATTTTTTTATTAAGTTAATATAAATAGAGAACTGGCGGCAGCCAGTAGTATCTTTTTCCTTCTCAATCGTATCTCCCTCTTCTTCTCTTTCTCTCTCTCTCTCTCGTCTCCCACTCTCCATGAATGATTACATGGTATCAGAGCAGATTTTCTGGGCTGTAAAAGACCTACGATCCCTCCTGTTTTGAGCAAGGTTTCCTTCTTTAAATTCTTGGACGTGGAAGACAGAGAAACCCTAGTAGGTTATTGGCGGAAACCCTAGCAGATTTCTGGCGGCACTTCCTGTGTTTTTTCCTTGGTCGTAATACCAAGGAAACCCTAGTTGGAGAAGGGCGATGCTGATAGAGACTCTCTTCCTTCTCTGTTCGATGCTGTGAAGTTGATTTCAGGTTGGCACCTTCGTACAGGTGCTGGACAGGTGTGTTCTTGTTTTTTGTCTTCTTTGGCCAATGGTATGAAGGGCTTATTCCTTGGTTATATATACTTGTTTGGATGTTGAACTGATTACCGGGCTGGTTTAATGACTGAACCATCTCAGAGTTGATTTCAGCAGTGTCTTGTTCTCTTCCTCACATCCTAGAAGTAAATTCCTTGAGGGTTGGTATTCTATTTGTGGCTGCTGTGTAGTTGTGTGGTGTTGGACTGGTTTCCAGCAGTATCCTATGGCGAGTTATGAATCAACCTCATCGGGGGTTGCACCAACCCGCAGCACAGCTGGTATGGGAGGTGAAAACATGATTTTTCCCATGCCAAACACCCCTTTAAATGGTATGAACTACCTGGAGTGGGATAAAAGTGTAAAACTCTATGTAACGACAAGGGGTAAAGCTGGTTACATTAATGGAAGGGTGAAAGAACTCAAGGGTGAGATAGTTGAACATGATAGGTGGGACCAAGAAAACAGTATGGTGATGTCTTGGCTCCTCGTAGCCATTGAACCTGTTGTGAAGAACTTTATGTGGGCAGACACCGCTAGTGAGATCTGGGAACAGGCCAAAACTACCTATTCTGAGCAAAGGCATTATGCCAAGGTTTACCAGTTACAAGCTGAATCTTCAACCTGTAAACAGGGAAACCGTAGTTTGTCTTCATATTATTCAGCCCTTACCTCCATATGGAAAGAATTGGATCATTGTCAGGCTATAGAGTGGAAACATGATGATGATGCTAAGGCCTAAAGGAAGCTGGTCTCTCAGCAACGTGTGTTTGCCTTCTTGTTGGGACTGAACCCTGCATATGAACCGTTGAGGGTTCAGATCCTAGGAAGCAAAGAGTTGCCGACGATTCACGAGGTATACTCCCTTGTTCAATCAGAAGAAAGCAGGCAGAGTGTGATGGTTACAGCTGAGGGGGAGCAACAAGTTGCTTTGGCTGCAATGAATAATAACTCCACGGGGAAGAAAAGTGACACTAAGAAGACTGATGATAAAGATAAGTTGTTCTGTACCCACTGTCGGGATTCACGGCATACACATGACACTTGTTGGGACATCCACGGGAAACCCAAGTGGGCAGTGAAGAATCAAGAACAGGGTAAAAGTCAAGGTCAGAAGAAGGTGAACACAGCACAGACTACAACACATGTGGCAACCCAAGAAACTCAGGTTGCCAGTAGTACCCGGGACCACCCGAATAAGTCTGACCCCAAGGAAGAGATAATGAATTCCTTCATAGAGCACCTAGAATCTTATGGTAGGGCTTTGCGACAAATGGACAGCTCAGTCACTGGTACTCCCTCTACTTCATTTGCATCTACTTCAGGTAATACGGCTTCTGCATTCCATGTCACTCCCACGGATTCCCCTTGGATCATTGACTCAGGGGCCTCCAACCACATGACCGGTAAGCCGAACTTGTTTCAGACTTACATCCTTTTGTCAGGAAGGGATAGAGTGAGACTTGCAGATGGTTCTTTTTCCTCCATTGCAAGCCAATGATCAATATCTCTTCCACATGGCCTTAACCTGAATTGTGTATTGCATGTCCCTCAATTTCCTATAAATTTGCTTTCAATTAGTAGCATTACAAGCCCTTTAAACTGTAGTGTAACCTTTTTTGCTGACTCGTGTGTTTTTCAGGACCTAACTTCTGGGAGGACGATTGGTATAGGGAGCCTAGTGGATGGTCTCTACATTCTCGACAACAAAGCTGGTCTCTCGGTGTCATCCTCAGAGTCACATAGTCAGTCAACTAAGAGTCAAATTTTTTTGTGGCATAGTCATTTAGGTCATGTTTCTTTCGAAATAATAAAGTCTTTGTTTCCGGTTTTATTTAAGTCATGTTCAGTATCAGAGTTCCAGTGCCAAATGTGTCAGTTGAACAAACAATGTAGAACAACTTTTCACTCAAGTAATAAAAGATCAAATGTTCCTTTTTATGTTGTGTATTCTGATGTATGGGGGCCTACCAATGTAATCTTTGAGGGCGATATAAGTACTTTATCACATTGATTGATGATTACTCTCACTATACATGGGTAATTCCTATGCATAGTAGAGACGAAGTTCCAAAGATTGTGAAAGACTTCCAAAGGATGGTATTTATGCAGTTCCATGTTGAAATACAGATCTTCCAATCCGACAATGCAAAAGAATACTTCCATGGGGAGCTCAATGAGTTCTTTGTCTCCCACGGATCTATTCATAGGAGCTCATGCGCCAAAACACCACAACAAAATGGTGTTGCCGAAAGAAAAAATAGACACCTCCTTGAGGTAGCTCACGGGATGATGCTACATATGAATGTTCCAAAAAGGTTTTGGGTGGATGCTATACTTGCAGCTGCTTATGTCATCAATCGCATGCCCTCCAAAGTGCTGAACTACATGGCCCCTCATCAGTTATTGTACCCTCAGTCTCCTTTATTTTCCATTCCCATGAGAGTCTTTGGTTGTCGTGCCTTTGTCCATGATTTGTCTCCATCTCGAGGTAAGTTAGACCCTCGGTCCATTCCTTGTGTGTCTTTATAGGGTATCCCTCCTTTCAAAAAGGGTATCAGTGCTTTGATCCCGTTAGTCATAAGTTTTTTGTGTCTATGGATGTGTCCTTCTTTGAGTCTGAGCCATTCTTCCTTACTTCTCCTCAGGGGAAGAGTAGCAGTGTGGAAGAGGAGAAGCAGGTTCAGGTATCTCTTCCTTCTATTCCGAACCTTGCTCCCTTTTGTGTCTTCCAACGTACACGCCGTAGAGATTAGCGATGTGATAGAGATGTGGAGCAGCCAAACACTGAGCAACCGATACCGTTAGACTCCCAGGAGGTAAGTCCACTCCCTAACCCTACTCCTACTGTGGATGACCTTGACATTCCTATTGCTCAACGAAAGGGAGTCAGGTCATGCACTACCAAACACCCCATTACCCATTTTGTCTCCTATGATCACATTTCCCCCTCATACCGAGCCTTCCTATCTGCAGTTGATTGCATCCCTGTTCCAAGAAATGTTGCAGAAGCCTTAAAATACCCTGAATGGACAGATGCCATGATGGAGGAGATTAATGCTCTTCACAAAAATCAAACTTGGGAATTGGTGGACCTTCCAAAGGGGAAAGACCCTGTGGGGTGTAAATGGGTGTTCACGGTTAAGCACAAGGCAAACGGAACAGTTGAAAGGTACAAATCAAGATTAGTAGCCAAAGGGTACACACAAGTATACGGGGTTGACTATGATGAGACTTTTGCTCCAGTAGCTAAGATGAACTCAATTAGGGTTCTCTTGTCCTTAGCTGCTAATTTTGACTGGGAATTGCATCAACTGGACATAAAGAATGCTTTTCTGAATGGTGACTTAGAGGAAGAAGTATACATGGTTCAACCCCCTGGATTCTATGCCAAGGGAAGTGAAAATAAGGTGTGCAAGCTGCGAAAGTCTTTTTATGGCTTAAAACAGTCTCCCAGAGCCTGGTTCAGTAAGTTTCACATGGCGGTTCAACAGATGGGCTTCAAACAATGTCAGTCTGATCATACACTCTTTATGAAGAGATGTCAGGAACAAGTTGTTGTATTGATAGTGTATGTGGATGATATCATCATTACAGGAAGTTGGAGCTCAGAGATACAAAAATTGAAACAATTCCTTGCATCTAAATTTGAAGTGAAATATCTAGGTCCCCTAAAGTATTTCCTTGGGATTGAAGTTGCCCGCTCAGAAAAGGGTATCTTTATCTCTCAAAGGAAATACACCCTTGATCTATTACAGGATACAGGAAAATTAGGTGCAAGGCCGGCAGATACTCCCATGAATGTTGACCACAAGTTAGGTGACTGTGTTGGTGAACCTCTGAAAGATGTGAAACAGTTCCAAAGGTTAGTGGGAAAGCTGATTTATTTGTCCATGACCCGTCCAGACATTGCCTATTCTGTTGGGGTCCTAAGCCAGTTCATGCACTCTCCTAAGAAACCACACATGGAGGCAGCAGAGAGAGTTCTTAGATACTTGAAGAAATATCCCGGAACAGGTCTACTATTCAGTAAACACAATTACCTAAAGGTGGAAGTCTTTACAGATGTTGATTAGGCAGGAGCTGTGGATGACAGAAAGTCCGCAAGTAGGTATTGCAACATTTGTGGGAGGAAATCTAGTGACCTGGAAGAGCTATGGCACATGGGAGGAAATCAAGCGCTGAAGCTGAATATAGAGCTATGGCACATGGGGTGGCTGAAGTCCTTTGGCTAAAGAATCTTCTAGGGGAGCTTGGAGTTGTTACTCATAGTCCTATGTCTCTTTACTGTAACAACAAGGCTGCAATAAACATCGCCAGCAACCCTGTCCTACATGAGAGGACCAAGCACATTGAGGTGGACAAACACTTCACAAGGGAAAAATTGGAAAAAAGGGAGATTTGCATCCCTTATGTTAACTCCAAGGAACAACTTTCTGATGTCCTCACAAAGGGGCTTCTATACTCGCGGCACAATGAGTTATGTGACAAGTTGGGCATGATAGACATATTCAGCCCAACTTGAGGGGGAGTGTTGTAAGGCTTATTTAATTGTTACTTTATAGTTGTTGTTAGTAGGTTGACTTCTTAAGATACTGTCAGTTAGGTACTTGTCTTTTTTTCTTATTAGTTTGGTTCTAGGGTGTGCCGCCAAGGGCATACTTGTAATTTCTATTTTTTATTAAGTTAATATAAATAGAGAACTGGCGGCAGCCAGTAGTAATTTTTTCTTTCTCAATCGTATCTCCCTCTTCTTCTCTTTCTCTCTCTCTCTCTCTCTTCTCCCACTCTCCATGAATGATTACACTCTTCACCTTGGTAATGGACATTTTTAATTAATTATCTTTTTGATAAGGCCAATCTTCTTTGTTGGGATGTAAAGTGGAGAATCTTCCTATTTCCTATCTAGGGATGCCTCTTGGAGGAAATCCAAAAACTTTCAATTTTTGGGATGTAAAGTGAAGAAATGCCATCTTTCAAAAGGGATAAGGCTTACCCTCTTAAAGGCCTCTTTAGAAAATCTGCTAATCTATTTCCTTTCAGTCTTCCATATTATGACCAAAGTCAGAAATTAGATTGAGAAGCTTCAAAGGAATTTTTTTTGGGAAGGAGATGGGGATAGAAGAAGCCATTTAGTCAGTTGAGATCAAGTTTGCAAACCCAAATTTCTTGGGTAAATGGCTTTGGAGGTTTCCTAAAGAATCCAATGCTTTATAGACAGCTGTCATTTCAAGCAAATACAGGTCAAACACAAATGGGTGGGATAGAAATCTCCATTTGAACAAGCGAAAGTCAACAAATCCTTGGAAAGTGGGAAACAGTTCAAAAATAAAATTCTGGACAGACCTCTGGTGGGGAGAATCTACCCTTGCTGCCTCTTTTCCCAGACTTTTCAACCTCACCCTAGACCAAGAAGTCACTATCTCTTCCTACCTCCCAGACCAAACTGTTGAAAACACTCTGAACCTTTCTCTTAGAAGACATCTAAGGGACTTGGAGATCTCTGATTTAACTGCTATATTTCAGACCCTTAAAGAAGCCTACACTCCCCCTCCTCCTCTAATACCTGAGTCTGGACCCTCCACCCAAACGGCATTTTTTTCTTCTACTTCTTTGTTCAAGGCCCTGACTACAGGTGAGCAACATTCCTCCTCAAGAAGTTTTGCGGCAGCCACATCCCATAAAGAGTATGTTTCTTTGTCTAGGAAGCTTGTCTTCAGAGACTAAACACTTGTGACCTCACACAGAAGAAGTATTTGGCATAGTTTTCAAGGCGACGCCTAGGCTATTAAGACCAAGTATACAGCCTTTTTTTCTTTATGCCATAAGGGTTTTTTTGGTTCAATTGGAGAGGGAGGAGAACTAAAGACTTCAAACCCTGGCCCGACTCCATCGCACCTCATCTCCAACGGGTAAGTTCTTCTAATCTTCTTCTTCTTATTTCTTCTTTTCCAGATTTAAGACATTTTTTCTTTTTTTTTTTTGAAAAAACAGGGGCTCTGCCAGAGTCCTCCCTCTTCTTCTTCTTTCTCTTTTCCAGATTTCAGTCAAATCAGTCCTGAGTTCTCTCTTCTCAGCTCAGACATTTTTTTCGAAAAAACAGGGGCTCCGCCCCTATACTCCTCAGTCCTCCCTTTCTCAACCCATCATCATCATGAGTCCATTTGTTTTGCTTTTTTTTTTTTTTTTTGAAAAAACAGGGGCTCCGCCCTATTCTCCTCTCTCACTGATTCAGTCATTGTTCTCACTTCTCACTTCAGTTTTTAACAGCCGAAACCTATCATTAATATATATGAATATGATTATATCGTTGAAATCTATAGATTTTATATTTATAGATTCCATCGCCTAGGCGTTGCCTAGCGCCCCATGGTTGCCTAGCCGCCTTGACAACTATGTTTGCATTTTATGTTTGAGTGAAGGTGAATCAGAAGATCACATTCTTCTTCACTATAAGTTACTCAAAACATATGGTTTCATTTCTTGAGAATGGCAGGTTACAACTAGGTTATATCAGAGCACATTCTGGATTTCTTGCATCAGTGGCAAGGAATAGGCCTAAGCAAAAGGGTTAATTTATTGGCAATCTGTGCTGCATGTAGTAATGTGGGGAATTTGGGATGAAAGAAACAAATGCCTATTTGATAATAAATTCAGGCCCCTCAAAGAGTTAATTTCAGATATCACCTACCTGTGACCTCTACACTCTCAGTGAGATGCTCACTCCTTTCTATTCCTCCCTCATCCTCAACAAGCAATATTGAAGCAGCCATCTGTTCTCAGTGATGGAGTTGTGACCCTAAACTTTGATGGAAGTGCTTTAGATAATCCTCGCTTAGCTGGAATTGGAGGCATAGTAAGGGATGAAAGGGGTAACATATGATGGACTTTCAGTGGTCCAAATCAGACTGGCTGATTCCACAAAGGCTGAAGTGATGGCTACACTCACAGGAATCAGAATAGTAAAAAATTTGGGAATTCAGAACTTAAACATTGCAGGTGACTCAGCAAATACTATAAAATGGTTAAGGGACAAGGAAGGGGGACCTTGGAGACTGAGCCATTTTTTTGGCAGAGGCTAGGGACTCCTTGGACTGTTTAAACACAAGATTAGTTTGGATTCCCAGGGAACTAAATCATATAGCAGATGGTTTATCCAAATGTGGGGTGTATTTGGATTACTTGTATAGTGACAAGCTTCCTCCCCTGTTTTGTACATCTTCTCATGTACTTCTTCTTTCTTTATTGAAATTTGGTTAAATTTCCCTAAAAAAAAGCTTTAATTGATGATCACCCACCAAAGCACAACCGTTGGAAATGTTAAAAATACAAAAGCCAAACAAGTAAAGCACACAAATAGACCAGGTATACTTTGAACCCTAATTAGATATTTCCAAATTTGAAAATCTCACTCTTCTAACTGCCAATCAGGAAAAAAAATCTCATTCTCCTAACTCTACACTTTTGGGCAATTTAATTGCTAAGCTGTCATCATGTAGAGGTAGTTTTTCCTTTATAGAGTCAAGCTATGTCTGAGCTTGGAAACAAATTCCACAATAGGCATCAGGTCTAGACCTGGGTTTCAAGATTTGTGGTATCTGTATTTGTTTGTCTATCTAACAAATCATGCTCTTTTGCTCTGTAAACTACACTCAGGAGGCTTGCATCATTCCCTTCTCATTGTGGAACGAATGAAGCTGCTAGATGATGTCTTTCCTCCAACCAACTTTTCCTCCAATCAATTGAAGCAAACTCTTCTCTCAATTGAATTGATTACTGGTGATGTAAAACGCCTCAACCAGTTTCTTTCTGCTTGAATAAAAACCTCCCCAATCAACCTTATTCATTCTAACAAGAATCAAAACCCTAAACCCTTCAGTTAAAAACTTTTCTTCCAATCAATTGAAGTAAATTCTTCTCTCAATTGAATTGATGACTGGTGATGTAAAACGCCTCAACCAGTTTCTTTTGCTTGAATAAAAAAACCTCCCCAATCAACCTTATCCATTCTAACAAGAATCAAAACCCTAAACCCTTCAGTTAAAAACTAAGCAAAAAAGAGGAAGAGAAGAAACTCAAAACAGGAAAGGAACAGGAATTTACTGTAAAATGCAAGAATTGGTGTTTTGTGTCAAAGTCAAAGATGAAGGGAAATATTAGCGGCCCCCACTTTGAACTGATTTTGTATTCTACATTTCAACTATTTCATTGTTCTAGACCAATTTGAGTTTGGTTTACGACTGGTTAAACATAAAAACCGCCACCTCCATTTTTTATTTTAGCTTAGTTTAGTTCATAGCTTACCATCATGTTAAAACTGTTGCCATAGCTACATCTAGGCCAACACTTTTTGTGGCTGCTGGCTCTAAACCACTGGCCTAGCCCTTTTTCTTGTAGTGTTTATGCTGAGAGCAAACTCAGCTACAAAATTCCTCATATTTTCTTAAAAATTTCCTGATATTTTCAGTTATGAAGAACAAAATTTCCTTGAAACTGAAATTGCAAAATCCAAACCTTAATTAGGTTTTTAGCCAGTCTGTGTACTCAATTGGTTCCATAAGCCAAGAAAGAGAAGGGGTTAATAAACATATGGCTACACTAAGGATCACTGGAACGGGTACCGGTGGAAAAGGAAAACTGGATAGCTCATAGGGTCATCACCATGGTTGTAAGTAAGCTATGGGCATTGGCATTGCATTGGTGCTTTTTAATGCATGATTAGGGTTATGTGAAGGTTGTCATCTATATTTTAGAGACCAGACAGTTTTTGGATAACAGCTACTCTCGTTGCCCACGTTATTGCTCAAAGGGCAATTTTTTTTTTGTAGCTGATAATTGCTGGTGGTATTCACCATCATCTTAGTTGGAACAGCTAATCTGTAATATTTTTATTTGATTAGTGTTTCTCTGGTTTATCTTTCAAAAATAAGGGAGCTTGTGGATTCTTTTTCCCTTTTTTCTAGAGGGGATAAGACTTCAGGACATGATGCTTTTTGTCTTTGGTTTTATACTTCTGGACAGAGATTTGGCCCAATTGAAGGATTTTTGAGTTTTATTGTGGGAAAGGATTTGTACTTAATGGTGCATGGGGAATTTTTGGTTGTGATCATAGTCATATTTCTCTCTTCCTAGACATTGTATGGCCTTTTACTTATATAATTTGTATACTTTTCATTTGTTCTTGTTTTAAACTTTTAATATAGTATCCTTCATGGATCAAAATATGTGGAGGCAAAACCTGGTTTTCACAAGTCCATATGAACCCAGCCAATTACTGTGGCTTTAATCAACCTAATACATTATTATTTATTAATCATACAGATCCCACATGGTATTTAGAAGATTCAATCAACCATGACTTGAGTGGACTCCAAGGACTTTTTATCTTTAAAGATCAAAGAGTTACTGCACGTTGTTCTCTATAAGTACCCACTCAATATTCTATTGTGAATAAGCAATGAAATAAAAAATAAAATGCTTCAGTGTTACTGTTTGATATTTTTAATGCCAAGCCCATGAAGGTGCAGATATTTTGCTTCAAGGCATCAATTCCTATCTAGTGGTGACTCTGTTTGGCTGTATATTTTCTTCATTTTCCTTTCTCTAACGAGATGTAACTAACTGCATTAGCCAAAACAAAACACTGTGCATGAGGGTGTATGTTAAACAGTTTTTGTATGCCCTTAGCTTCAATCCGATTTGATGTACTTTTGTTATTTAGTGGAAATAAATAAAGTGCATGTTTGATTCATGTTGTTTGGTTTAATTCTGTGTAAGACCCTAAAACTGGACACTTATAGAGGCTCGTGTTAGTTTTAAATATTCACAGCCGTTGGATAAAACTGGGGAGATTTATCTTGCCAAGGCTGACACTGGTGTGCCACCAAGTGTTGGGATGGCCTGTCTCAGCCACCAGGGTAGGACCCGAGGCACATGCAGTGTGGGATTGCTTGAATCCTTGAACCGAACCAGATTTCCAGTGTTGCCCTGGACCTTGGAGACAGATGGGCAAAACTGGAAAGTTACACCTGACCCCTAGACTCGATTATGACATTTCACTAGGTGTCGGATCGGGCTGTCTTTGATATGCCAATCAGTGAGATCCTTAGATGGGGATCAAAACCTGGGTATGTTGGGACAGTCTGAGAATTCATCTGAGTGGATGATCATAGTGACAGGATCAGCCCCTTTGTCAGACAAAGGGTAATGATCGGGAATGCACTCTCCCTGATGGAAACCAAGCTGCCGGCAGTTGATTTCAATCATTGGAATTTTGTTTTGCAAAATTAATATATTTATATATATATATATATATATGTACGGTTTCAAATTGTTTGCAAATGG
The DNA here is from genome assembly GCF_055504915.1 of Nelumbo nucifera. Lineage (NCBI taxonomy): Eukaryota > Viridiplantae > Streptophyta > Magnoliopsida > Proteales > Nelumbonaceae > Nelumbo > Nelumbo nucifera. The sequence continues at coordinate 27,641,632 of NC_142649.1, forward strand.
TTTTAATTCCTGGGATCCATGTGAGTGGAGAGTGCAGCACTGTTCCTTGCAGCCGAGGGAGAGGTCCTCTCTTGTTGGGCAGTGCTTGATCATTAAGGGCTGAGAGGTTAAGTGTAAGACCATTTAGGGTAGTACCTGATGGGCTAATCTTGCACCTGCCCACAGTCTCTGGGTTTTTATAAGATGGCTTGGCCCAGGGACCACTTAATGTAAGTGTTGGGCCCATAGGGTCCATATGATGGGCTCAAGGGTTTGCTGAGTCTTTCAGTGAAATCGGATGGGCCTTGTACTAAAGGCTGGGCTGAACCCATGTGGCTGGTGTGTAGATCAATGCTTGGGTCCCACGCCATACAAAGAAGCCCAACTGGGCAGCAGATTGGAAACTAGTTAAACACTGAACATCTAATGGGCCAAAAGCCCATTTCGAGCTGGGCTGATATGATCACCCATCTATGGGGCGAATCTGAGATTAATGTTAGTAAAAGGATTGGGTCTTTAACCCTATCCACTCTTGGAGACCAAATTCAAATTAGATTTGAATCTGGTAACCTCCTGATAAGATCAGGAGTAAGCTAACTTTATCTGCAGATAGGATTAAGATAATCCCCTATCCAAATACTGATTTGGATTGGGATAACTCCTCATTAGGAGTTTTCTTAATCAAGAAGAAAGGAGGAGAAACCCTAAGAGAGAAATATCAGATTTCGAACCACCCTTTTGATAACAAGGGATACCTCCTGCGAATTGAGATTAGATCACATTCATACTCCAGAGAGAAAGAAAAGCAGTTCAGCCTTTTCGCCCTTGGAGTTCTCCTCCTGCCGCCGCCATCTACCTCTGCAAGATTCGATCTTTGCAGAAATAAGAAGTCAAGAAATCTGTTCTTGACATCAGTCTTGCAAGAAAGACTGAAAAGATTCAGTGTTTAGTGTTTTCAGAGGGTTCTTGCGAAGGATCCTGTGTGTAGGATGCACCCTGCTGGTTCTGTTCCATCCACAGCTGTGTCATCTTCAGCAGGAACGGATCTTGGTGCATTCTTTGGGCGTGAACACCAACTTTAGGAGATACTGCTTCTCCGGATCAGGTATATTCCTCCCTTTTATCTTTTGGTACAGATCTGGTTTGATTATGGTTCAAATAGGATCCTTGAATATTGTATTCTAAATCTAGGGAATATGATTCCCAGTTGGGAGAAGGTAGGAAATTTTTGAAATTCGCCCCACCCATTCCGCAACCTTTATGGCGTCCATTAGATGGATCCTACCATTCTTTCAGTGTACTCATGCAGCCCAATACCCTAACAAAAGCATTCATCTTTTGCTACATAAAAATGCCCTCTTCATAGCTGATTTGGTAAGACATCTGCCAATACTGTACCCATTGCCCTTCAGATCCATCTAATTAACCACTACCGAAAATGATTCAAAAATTCCTTAATTTCATTGAGATAATGAAGTATTTATCTTGATTCTAGAACAATATTGTACTAATTTGCAGTTAATTTCAAATCTACAATAATCCTCTAGTTCCTCGTTTCGCTAATCTATCATTCATTCTAGCAGTATTAATCAGTATTAATGATAGACCCACCAGAATTTTGACCTTCCCCTCTATCCTTTACACCTATTTTTCATGCAAGCACTATTTTTTATTGATATTTTTCATGCATGCACAATTATTTGTTCAAAAAAGAAAATCCGTGTAACAGCCTTAATTTCTTCTTTATTTACACCTTCTAATGAATCCAATTTATCCTACTAAATTTCAGATCATTTTCTCTTTAAATACTCAAGGCATTTTAGCTATCATGTTTATATTTGGTCAGACCCATGGCAACCTTTTCTTGAACCATTTTCCCAGATATACTTTCCTTGATTTTTGTCAACATTTAAAATTCACATTCTAGCCTCTTTTCTCTTCTTTTTCTTTAAGCAGCACTGTCCAGCCTGTGTTATTTGCTGATTTTATGGCATTCACAATCAGATCACTTAAGACTTATTTGTCCATCACTAAAGACATTCATATAAAAATAAGAAGCTTATTAACACTTGTAACCAAGGCTTTACAAGACAAGTAAATTATGGAGGAATGGACATTTGGAGCTCAAACCCAACACTTATTAGTAAACAAGAAACATTACAGAAGACTTGGTGCTTGATGAAGGTCTATCATGGACTGGTCCAAGTGAAGGGGGTCTTATTGGCTTGCATTGAAACACATGGTTTCATTGTACTGAATTCGGCTCTCGGTCTTCTGCTTTAGACCTTGGACTTGTTGTGCACCATAGAAGGCAATTTGGCCCTGTGTCTCCGCAAGCTCACGTTGAGTGATGATTATTTGTTGATGTAATTGAGATATAATTGCAACAAACCCATAAACTGGGTCTCGGACCCTTGAGCCTGCCTCAAAGAACATACAATCAGCTGCCACAGCACGTTGATGGACTGGTAGTTGCTGCTCCAACCAAAGAAGAAACAAATGCCATCTATCAAAATTGATGAAATAAGCATTTCTATAAAAGATTTCAAAATGGGTTTGTAACTCTATCGAAACATTAGGTCACTATGATGAAGAGAGCATCAACTCTGAAAATGTAAACTAGTTCTTTTAAGGATCCAATTCACCTCCAATAAGTATTGGAATTGTGACTAACTAGTTAACTACAATGATAGGGACGCATTATTTCAAAATCAAATATATAGATCAAAAAAAATATTTATAAAACCATCAAAAACGAGAATATTTTCCTCTTAATCTTATATTTCCCACTAAATATATAAAAAAAAAAGAAAAATAAATCAAAAACCATTAACTCATTAATGGTTAAATATCTGCTTACCTGTAGTATCTTAGTAATGTTACTAGCTCCAAAGATTTTGTGAACACAAGCAAATCTTTCTGGATTGGTTGAAGGGAAATAAGAGGCGAGAATGCAATCATGTGAGCACCTCCTACGAAGATATTTGCAAGCTGCACAACGAGTAGAATTGGCCATTTTTAGATTCGGTAGAATCTTCAGTATATCTAAATTTTTTTATTTTCTTCCTCTTTTTATTTTTTTATATTAAGATTTGAGATTTTGAAATTGAAAAGCCTATAACGGCTACATTTAAAAACGTTTACTACAAAGGAAAAAAAAAAAAGCAAGTCTCGACTTACCTCTTCGAGACGGAAAACACGTTGAGAGAGAGAAACAGCTACATTAAAAACGTTTACTACAAACAAAAAAATCGAAAGAGAGGAAGGAAGAGTTCCAGATACATTGGCGGTGAACCAAGCGGCAGGGCGACTGGGCGAGCGCACTGGATCATCACTTGGTTAAGTAGTTTTTGGAAGGAGGAAACAGAGGACCGAAAAAATCGAGGGATGTCAACCGGTCGGGTCTGAGCCGAGTACCAATCTCGAACAGATTATTAATCGAACCAAAAATTCAAAATCATAAACCCATAACCGTCGTGGTTAATAATGGGGTCCATTTAGACCCGATAGACCCAATTATGCTGAAAATAACTTAAATTTAAAATTTTGATAAATTAGCATTAATAAAAATGATAACAAAATACTGAATTATTAATATGTTAATACATTAAATATTTTTAACTAATATTATCTAGGGGTGAGCAAAAAGAAATCGAAAAACCAAATCAAACTGATCGGTCGGTTCGGTGTTTTTAAAAAACCAAAGGTATCGGTTCAGTTTCGGTTAACCAATATAGAAAATTGGCAGTTAACTGAATCAACCGGTATACATATATTTCTATATATTTTATATATATTTATGTATATTATATATATTTTATATTTTATATATTATATATATTATAAATTAATAAATATGTATTAAATATAAATATATATATTTATATTTACAATATATGATATATTATTTATTATTTAAAATATAATATTTTATATATTTATAATTTTTTATTATATTTATATATATTTTTATAATATATATTGTAAAAAAAATTGAAAACCGACAAACCGAAGTGATGGTTAACCGATAGGCTTCGATTTGGTTTCGATTATCGGTTTTCCAAAAACCGGTAGTACCGGCTCCAAAAACCGTGAGAACCCCTAATATTATCAAATTTACCATTTTAAACTTACAATATGATAAAAAGTATAACAAATAAAAATATAATATATATTTAATGAAATAATTGATTCCAAGTATGAATTGGTTCGAGATAAACAAGAACTAGAACATACCCAATTGTTAATTGAGACAAAATTATGGAACCAAAACCATTATAGTCGGTTCGAACCAACTGACGTGTTCACTCTTCATTAGACCTGTTCATGGGTCGGGCCGGACCGGGCTTGAGTCGGGCTTTTACTCTTCATTAACAGAAATATGTTAGGCCCGAGCCCAAGCCCGGCCCGACCAACGGGCCTACAACTCGGGCCCAAGCCCGGCCCTAATAAAAAGCCCGAAGCCCGAGCCCGAGCCCGAAGCTCGACCTAATAAAAAAAATTAGAAATTTTCCCTATTCAATAATCAATATAAATCAGAATTTATTTACATTAAAAAATATATATAAATTCAAAATTTATTTATATTAAAAAATATATATAAAGAAGGGAAAGAGGATGTGGAGAAAAAGAATTTGGTTGGAAAAAGAAGGGAAAGAGGTGAAAAAAAGAGGGGTATTCAACTAGGGTTTTTAGGTTTATTTATAGGTCGGGTCGGGCCGGGCTATTTTGGCAAATCCCGAGCCCGGCTCGAATTTATTGCGGGTCGAGCTTTTTAGCCCAAGGTTAAGCCTGCAGGCCTATATACCTGTTCAAGCCTGTCCGGGGACCGGGCCGGGCCAGGCCAGCCCATTGGTCCCATAAGCTTTTTAACATGGTAGAATGTTGGTTGTTGGATTGGAAGACTTTATACCAACGAATATCTGCATGACCTAAAACCAAGGTTCATGTTACGATATGTATCATATTTTTGAGGTTTTGACACGGGGAATGGTGCTAAATCCTTAGTACCGTTCCTTTTCGTTGTGCCGAAAGCATATCATGCTCATATTGGCCAATACAGTGCGATTTTACTGTTCAAAAAAAAAAAAGAACTTTCATTCAAAAGAGGGCTTCTAAACCCATTTCAAAAGCCCTCTTTCTTCCCCAAACCCTTTAAAAATCTTCATACCATTCCTAGAGATTGAAATCTAGCTAAAATCCACCAAAACATCCACAAATTTACAAGATCCAACAAGTTTTTCAAGATTGTTAAAAAATGAGCGAAATATGTATTTTTTCAATTTTTTTAATATCTCAGCCAATGTTTTTGTGTTTTTTTTTAGTTTTGATGCTTTAGGTTTTTTTAATATCTCAGCCAATCTAAAAGAAATGAATACTTTAGGTTTTTCTTGTGATCGACCTCCAAAATTGATTATGTTGTAGATCTATGGATGAATACTTTAGGTTTTTCTTGTGATCTAAAAGAAATGAATACTTTAGGTTTTTCTTGTGATCTAAAAGAAATGAATACTTTAGGCTTTTCTTGTGATCGACCTCCAAAAATTGATTATGTTGTAGATCTATGGGTGATCTACCATATTCGTATAATTTTTTTTTTATTTTTAGAATAATATATAATGTATAGATAATTTCTTCAATTTTACTTGATCTAACCCTATAGGTTGAGTATGTTGTAGAGCTAAGACTGACATCAATATATTGAAATATCATGTGAACATTTTAATTTGTTTTTTTTTTAGATTATAAATATTTATTAATGTCTCTAATTTTTTGCTATGGTTTTAATTCTAACAATAAATATTTATAGTAAATATATGGATGATCTATTATGTCCATAAACTCATTCATTTTTTCTATTATATATTTACTTTTTAAATTTTAGTTTGATTTTTAGAATAAAACATGCAAAATAATTATTTAAATAAAAATGAATAATTATTTAGTTCTTTAGTATGAAACATGTAAAATAAGTATTTCATCTATTATGTTCATAAATCGATTCAATTTTTCTTTAAAATATTTACTTTTTAATTTTAATTTAATTTTTGGAATAAAATGTGCAAAATAATTATTTGAATAAAAATAAATAATTATTTAGTTTTTAGAATGAAAAATTCAAAATAATTATTAATTTTAGAATAAAAATAATAGATGTCCATGAAGCCATTCAAAAAAATATTTGTTTAATTTTTAGAATAAAAATGCAAAATAATTATTTGAATAAAAATAAATATTTATTTAAAATATAGAAAAAAGTTTAATTCAATAATTACAAATTGTATATAATTATTTCATTCAATAATGGTTAATTGTTTAATTGGATTAGATAACACTTGGCAAAATGTTTAAAACAATTAAAAAGAAGTTTTAGTAATATTTAAAAATGTACAAAATAAAAGGCATTGTATGCATTTATATATTTCACATGATAATCTATAATTTGAATGTGAATTTAATTGTGGCCTAAAAATATAAAAACAATTATTATTTGTTTAATTGAATATTTTATTAGATAATAATTGAAAAAATATTTAATTATTTTTTAAATTTCATAATAACAATTGAAAAATAGTTTACTAACACATTAACACTTAAAATTGGATAATTTATATAATAATTGTATTTTTATGTGATTCATGTAAAGTTGTAAACATCATATTGGGATTCAAATGTTGAATTTGTAAACTTTAATAGATTTAAAATTTGAAGTTGGAACTTGGAAGATTGGAACTAAATAAGAACTTTATTAGATAGTATGTTTTTATTCTCGTTTGTTGATTATAATATGTTTTTTCACAATACCCATTAAAGCATGTGAATTTTATGTATAAATAGCTCATTTAAGCATTATATTTAGTGATATTGATGTTTATTTATGATTTATATTTATAGCATTTCCATAAGTTTTTAATTTTTCATCCGTATCCATGCATATCCAAGGCGTATCCTGATCAAGGATTAAAATATTGATATAATACACCAAATATGGGACGTGTCGTGTCGGTATCATACTGCACCGATACGGGATACGCTACGATCACAGGTATATCCTGCTAGTCGTGTGTATCAATCCAATACGCCACCGTATCAGTGCGTATCACATAATATAGGCTGATATGCACTGATACATAAGCATATCGACCAATGTCTCACACTAAAAAAACAAGAGGAGTGTGACTCAAACCCAAGTTGGTGAATGCCCATTGTCCAGGCACGCATGTACATTAACCACAAAGCTATTTGTTATTTCATGTTAATATGTGTAATAAAATAACTTTTAATAAACATAATGTTTACATGCAAATAAAAAACAACATACATTTATTTTCAAAAACTTCAACTATAAATTAAAAAGAACAATATTCAAAATTAATATTTTATAAATCAATGGAATAAATAATTTATAAAATTCACAAACACATATCAAAAATGAATTTATAAATTATTAATTAATATTTTAATTTGCATTAAATAACAATGTATTTATTATTTACAAAAATAAAAGTATTGTTTACAAAGTATTTGAAAATATAATATAAATTGAATTTATCAAATCCATTAATCTACATTTTATATAAAAAATAATTAACTTCAAAATTTTATAAAAATAAGATATTAATAATGGAATAATTATTTTAATAATTAACATTTATGAATTTTCATATGATATGCATTCTCAAATTTTTAATAGATTTGATATATTTTAAGTTAAGATTATACATTTTTATAAATTATTAATCGATATTTTATAATAACATATTCATTGTTTACAAAAATATAAACATTATTATCAACCATTTAAGAATGAATTTTTTAGTTGAATCTTTTGTTAATGTTAAAAAATAAAAATAAAAAAATGACATAATAATTCAAATATAATAGTTTCATATGCTTTATGCCTTATACTTTAATAGATAATAAAATAATATTGGCTTTTTGCGTAAATATATATATAATATTTGCTTAGGACTCTTCATTGATTCATTATTAATAAAATTGTATAATATCTACATGTCATGTTATATTAATTATTATATATTTCTTCATATGTATATATATATTAATACGAAAGGGGTGGTCTCCCCTTTCACCAAATGGCAGTAATTTAATACTGTTATCTATTTAATGGCAGTAATCCATTATCGATTATAATACTGTTATCTATTTATTTTAACCTAGTTTTAATAATTACTAATTATTACAATAATTTAATAAATATATAATTAGTGATTATAATTAATAATTACTATTATTATAATTATTGTTAGTAAATGGATATTTACTTTAATTTTACTTTAAATTAAAATTACAAATATTGTTATTAATACATACTATTAATAAATTTAGTAGCCCAGTTTTAATAATTACTAATTATTATAGTAATTTAATAAATATATAATTAGTGATTATAATTAATAATTAGTGTTATTATAAATATTTTTAATAAATAGATTTTTACTTTATAAATATTGTTATTAATAAATACTATTAATAAATTTTATAATTATTGTTATATTAAAAATAACTAAAAATGTTATTAAAAGTATTATTATTGATCATTTAATAAACTATTATAATTACTAACTATTAATGATAAATACTGTTAATTTTAGTAATTATTAATTTAATGAATATTGTTAATAAATCCTATTCATAAATTTAATAATTAATGTTATATTAAAAATAACTAAATAATATTATTAAAACTACCATTACTAATTATTTAATAAAATATTATAATTACTTACTATTATTAATAAATGTTGTTAATAATTAAATATTTAATAAATAATGTTAACAAAAATCATAAAAAATAATGTTTGTCTTTTTACTTATTGAATTTATTTGGTTTTAATTTTTGGGTTTTGTGCTTTGAAGATTGTTACATAATGTTAGTTAAAAATGCTATTTGCATTTAGCTTAATGAATTTCTTCAAGGTTCTAAATATCGACACAGGGTGATATGCCTTGTGTTGGTGCTTTTTTTATGTTTTACTTATTTTTTTTTTCAAAATTAGTTCAGAGGGGCTGGTTTAAGGCATGGCTACCCTTGAACCAGTGGCTGATCTGATACAACCCCTGTAGGGGCGTATCAGGAAGCCACCGACACGATATGTATCGATCGATAATTTTGTGCTTTGAAGATTGTTACATATTGTAAGTTAAAAATATTGCTATTTGATTTTTTTTTGAAATTTGATAACTGTTATATCTAAAATTGTCAAATAATGTAACAATAACAATTGTCAAATAATGATAAAAATTATCAAATATAAATTAAAAGAAATTACCATTATTAGACATACATTACCAATATTTGTAAAAAAATTACTAAAAATATATTAAAAGAAATTATCACAAATTATTAGACTTTAGGATGATAATTAATTGAAATTATCAAATAATATAATCCTAAATACATTAAATAATTTGCCAAAAATTATCATAATTTAGTAGAAATATCCAAAACTAGCCACTAAATTCCATAAAATTGATAAATTACTATAATTTAACAATAAACTATCATATAATAAATATAATACATTAGTATATATTTACCAAGAAATTAGTATATAATAGAAATTACCAGAAATTAGTAGAAATTATATAATAGAACTAATTTCCACTAATTGACCAATAAACTATCATATAATAAGTATATATTGACCAAGAATTCTCATAAATTAGTATAATAGAAATTACCAGAAATTAGTAGAACTTAGCCAAAAATAACTACTAATTTCCATAAAATATTATATTTACCAAGAATTATCATAAAGTATTATATAATAGAAATTACCAGAAATTAGTAGAACTTAGGGGAAAATGACCACTAATTTTCATAAAATATGATAAAATAGATGAAATTAGTATAACTTTGTAAAAATAACCATTAAATTCCATAAATTAGTAGAACTTAGGGTAATAATTAATTCAAATTATCAAATAGTATGAACCTAAATAAATTACAATAATTTGTCAAAAATTGCATTTCATTTTCCCGTGCACCGCACGGGTCCCTGCTACTTTATAGTTGTTTTAACATTAAACTTAATGCTATTAATATATTTATAGAATTTATGTGCATTTTCTTAGCGTATCCAAGTGTTTCTATATTTTTTTGTTCGTATCCATGTGTTTCCCAAGCATATCCATATCTGTATCCAAATTGTCCGATACTAATACTTTAATCCTTGATCCCGATACGTCTCTTAAATTTGCCTTTCCGATATGGATAGTGATACTTTGAACCTTGTCTAAAACTAAAAGTCTCATGTTTACATGTATGAAGTCATTTATTTTTTCTTGGAATATATGAAGTCATTTGTTTTTCTTTGGTTATTACTTTCTTGTATTCCCATTTGCACTTGACAAGTTTTTAGGCTCAGTTTGGAAAGGGTATAAATTACAAATATGTAGAGTGCAAAATCTTATATTTTGTATGTATTTGTACTGTATATATTTGCATTTGTACTCTTTCCAAACTGAATAACTAAAAAAGTGTTTAAATGCCCATTTGGAACGGCTGAGTTGAAGATTCAACAAAACCGGTTCAGCTATTTTGAAGTGCTCTGGATAGCAATTTAGCACCCCTTTGGGAGGTTATGCAGGGCCTCATAGCTTTGTAAGGTAAACCCCACATGAAAAGCTTAAAAGGTTTATTTAGTGAAGAACCCGGAAAGCCCAAGTACACATTATTCCAGCTAAGAAATTGAAGCCCTCTCAAACAGGCAGTAGTGCCCATTTGGGAGGGCCGAAGTGAAGTGGCTTCTCGCTTTCCAAGCTAGGCCCCACATGGACAATCTACGAGCTTATGTTTGATGAAATTTCAAAAAGCTCAAATCAACTGTTCATTCGATGTCAGCTTCACCTCTCTGAATAGCTTAATCAAAGCACCTCAAAGTAGAGGGGTGCGGTAGGACTGAGCCAAGCTGAACTTCTGCTTGTCTTGTCTCGGTTCGATTAAAATACTAGTAGTTTTGACTTCAAGTTTGAGTTTGACTCGAACTCTATTTCCTGGTTTGAGCTCTATTGCATTAAATATTCAATAAGCTCAAATTCAACTTGAAAGCTAAAAAATGCATATATTTTTATATTCTATAAATATAAATAATATAATATATAGCACATTCTTATATTTTTATATTATGTGTAGAATATAAAAATATCTTTTTATATATAATATATGTATGTATGTAGGGGTGTCAATTGACCGGTTCTGGATTGGATCCAATCTGATTCAAATCTTATCAAATCGGATTTGGACGGTACATTATAATTATTGAGTTGGGCCAATCCAAAATAAATTGGTCCATATTCTTATTGGTCTGAATTGGATCTAAATCAAATTTCCAATAATCCAATCATGAGGCCAAACCCTTGTTTAATTTGAAACCGATCAAAATTGAAGCCAGCATAAAATTACTTTTATGTAAGCACTTTTAGGAAAGCACTTCTATAAAAGTACTTTTACACGAAAACACTTCTATAAAAGCACAAGTACTTTTACAAAAACACTTTTACAGAAGTGCTTTTGTAAAAGTACTTTTATGAAAGCACTTTTATGGAAATACTTTTATAAAAGCACTTTTATAAAAGCACTTTTGTGAAGTACTTTTATAAAAGCATTTTTGCAAAAACACTTTTATGAAAGCACTTTTACAAAAGCACTGTATGAAAGTAATTTTATAAAAGCACTTCTACAAAAGTACTTTTAGAAAAATACTTTTATGAAAGCATTTTTATAAAAGCACTTTTACGAAAACACTTTTATGAAAGTACTTTTATAAAAGTACTTATACAAAATTACTTTTATAAAAGTGCTTTTACGAAAGTACTTTCATAAAAGTGTTTTTATACATGAACTTTTATGAAAACAGTTTTACATAAATGCTTTTTCAATGCTAAAAGAGTATATTTTTGCAATTTTCAGATTTTCTTCATTTTAATATATTTTTGTAATTTTTTACATGTTTTGTTATTTTATATTTCATTCGGTTTGGATTGGATCCAATCATTCCCTTTACATTTTAATGGATTGGATTGGGTCCAGTCCATTTGTAAGTGGACTCACATGGGATTAGATCAGATTGGACTAAATCCAGTCCAATTGACACCTCTATATGCATGTATACATGCATATGTATGTATGTATTAATCATTCTAGGCTCACGAGCATTTGAGTTGAACTTCTTATTGGCCAAGCTCAAGTTCAAATAACTAATTAAAACTTAACGAACATGATTAGATTACAACTTTATTAAAGTCTAATAAACTCTAGCCCAAACTAACCGGTTAGTGATTAGTTAGATTGCACACCTGCCTCAAAGCAACAAACTAGCTTAGATGAATTTTCAACTCAACCCTCCCAAATGGACCCTAAAAGAGGCTGAAGCAAACAACCCTAAAAATGACTAAATGTCAATTTGGGAGGGCTGAAGAAAAATAGCTTCTGAATGTTTGTGTCCACTTCAGCCTCTTTCAATAGCTTACTTGGAGCCCTTCAAAGCAACTAATTAAACAAGAGTTCACATCAGATCTGAACTCATTAAACCAGCTTAGAGCTTGTTTCGGAGGAGACTGGATCTGCTCTTCACAGCTGGACCTGGCGCCTCACATGCACATCCTACCATGCATTGGGAGAATTATTCATGGGAGATGTTCTCAATGCACGGTAGATGTGCATGTGAGGCGCCCATTTGTGAGGAGCAGATCTCGTCTCGTTTCAGAGGGCTACTATGCTGATTGAGTTGTGTTGACTAAGCGGCTTTAGAGAGCTACCCAAACTAGCTTCACTTAAAAGTGGATTTCTTGGCTCAATTATAATGTTTTTTGACTTTTAGGCTGTGTTTGGTTACAATACAATTTTATTTGTACTAATACAAATGCATGGGAATGCAAATTCTGGTTTAATTTTGTTTTGGAATTTACTTTATTTTGATTTAGGTCTTATTTTACTTCATTTGTACTACAATCAAACAAAAATGTGATAAATTTTGAAACAAAAATAAATCATAATTTGCACTGAGATCATTTGTACTACCATGGTTTTGCATCAGTGCAAATAAATTTGAATTACAACCAAACACATTCTTGGCTTTTCATGTGGGGCCTACCTTGTATAATCCCGATTTGGTCCCAACAACTTGTCACAATAGCCATTGCAAACAACATACATGGGGAACATCTTACCACATGAAGAACGAGAGATGTTCCGAATGCATGGTTGCAGTGGCTGTAGGACTATATCTGAACTATACCTTGCAATGCCACTATGCTAGAAACCATTGTAGGAATGCCCTCCCAAATGGGAACTTAGGTGGGAACTTAGGTGGCGTTTTGATAAATCTCAAATCTGAAGTCTGAAAAAGTTAAAAAGATATTAAAAGTGTTTGAAATCTGAAAAGAGGCATAGATGCTTTTCTACTTTTTAGAATATCTGAATAGATAATGTTGTTTGTGTTGGATCAATTCTACAACATTTGAAATTGTTTTGTTTTATTATTTTACTTCTGGAACAAACTATTTTGTAATTGTGAATGCAAATATCACTATTTCATATAAAATGACTTATCAAATTCAAAATAATATCGAAATTATACAGGAAATTAATAAAAATAATTAATCATCAATAAAAAAATATTAAAATGATTAAAGTTTAATAAAAATTATAATAATCAATAAAAAATAATAAAATTAATAATTCATTATTTAATTATTAATAATATTTAAATAACATGAATAAAAATAATAAAATAAATAATAATTGATAATAATTACTAAAAATAATTAATAATTATAAATAACACAATAAAAATTAATAAAATTAATTAATCACTAATAAAAATATTAAAATGATTAAAATTTAATAAAAACTAAAATAATCAATAGAAATTAATAGTTAATAAATAATTAATAATATTGAAATAACACGAATAAAAATAATAAAATAAATAATAATTGATAATAATTACTAAAAATAATTAACCACTAATAAAAATATTAAGATAATTAATAAAAATAATTTATAATTAATAATAATAATTATTATTAATACTCAACCGTCACTGCTGCAAGTTGCAATGACAGTATGGCAGGAAGATAGGAGAGAGAGAGATTTTAGAAAGATTTTTTTGAGGAAAATAGAATTTCTACTTGGTACTTTCAAAAATAACATAGATTAAAAAAATAAAAAATTCAAAAAAAAAGAAAAAATTTCTACACTTCCTTATTTTAATATATGTATATATATATTTCATTTTAATTAATTAATTTTAAAATTTTATTAATGTCATTAACTTTATATGAATTTTAATAAAAAATAAAAAAAATTATTGTTATTATATAAACTCCAATTAAATAACTTTTATAATATGATTATCGGCATTTTAAACAATCATATTTTTATGTGACCACTTGACCTTTTAATGGGACTTCTTGAATGTTCCATGGCTTAGGTAATCGGAATTCACGAGAGTCAGCTTCGGTCACTACAAGGCCCGTTCGAAAACCCTTTACAGCCTTGGGAATATTTCGTATTTATGTGCTTTTTATTATTATTCCTAATGCGAGGTTGGGAGGGGCCGAAGCCGATCTCGGTGGCGAGAGGAAACCGGTAAATTGTAAACCAATTGACGTGTCGTAAAATAGGTGGATTAAATTAATAAAATGGTTCCGGAGTGCAGTGGCTCTCATTTTTTTCAATAAAAATATAAATAATGTATATTTTATTAGACAAATAGCCATAGGAATTTGCCATGAAAATCCTTTGTCGTTGAGCGGTTGAGCCCTAGATCCTGATCGTTCAAATGGTCCAGCTCCAGCTCCAGCGGTGGCGTCACTGACGGGCTCTTCTTGTACGTATCTAGATATATACATCTGCCCTGCATAAGTCTTTCTTCCTCCGAATCCCTTTCGATGTCATCAATGGCGTCTACCTCTGCACAGCTCTCCCTCTCAAAGCCCTCCCACTTCCCTTCTTTCAATTCGCTGAAACCCCATTACCAGATCTCGCTCCCCCTCTCGACAAACCACCAGAAACCCAGTTCCTTCTGTCCTCTCTACATCGCAAACAGCCTCTCCGACGGGAAGTCAAAACACTCCCCCGCCGCTGCCCCCGCCACTGCCACTGCCTTCACCACCGCTACCATCACCACCTCCCCCTCCTCTCCATCAACTTTCGTTCCTCGATTCGCTGCCGATGAACCCAGAAAAGGTGCCGATGTGCTCGTCGAAGCTCTCGAACGGGAAGGTGTAACCACTGTCTTTGCCTACCCAGGTGGAGCGTCCTTGGAAATACACCAAGCCCTCACCCGCTCCTCCATAATCCGCAATGTTCTCCCCAGACACGAACAAGGTGGCATCTTTGCTGCAGAGGGTTACGCTCGTGCGTCGGGCCTTCCGGGCGTCTGCGTTGCCACCTCGGGTCCCGGTGCCACCAATCTCGTCAGTGGCCTTGCTGACGCCATGCTTGATAGCGTGCCTCTGGTTGCCATCACCGGGCAGGTTCCTCGCAGGATGATAGGCACTGATGCTTTCCAAGAAACCCCGATCGTCGAGGTTACTCGATCCATCACCAAACACAACTACCTTGTGCTTGACGTTGAAGACATTCCCCGTATTGTGCATGAGGCCTTTTACCTAGCATCTTCAGGTCGTCCGGGTCCGGTATTGATCGACATCCCGAAGGATATTCAACAGCAGCTGGTTGTTCCCAACTGGAATACTCAGATGAAACTACCCGGTTATCTATCCAGGTTGCCAAAATCACCAGAGGAGGCCCATTTAGAGCAGATTCTTCGGTTTATATCTGAGTCCAAAAAGCCTGTCTTGTATGTTGGTGGTGGATGTTTGAACTCAAGTGAAGAGCTTAGACGTTTCGTTGAGCTCACAGGCATTCCAGTGGCGAGTACTTTAATGGGTCTTGGAGCTTACCCCGGATCAGACGATCTATCTCTTCATATGCTTGGAATGCATGGTACTGTTTATGCCAATTATGCTGTAGACAAATCTGATTTATTGCTTGCGTTTGGAGTCAGGTTTGATGACCGTGTGACGGGAAAGGTTGAGGCTTTTGCTAGCCGGGCTAAGATTGTTCACATTGATATTGACCCAGCTGAGATTGGAAAGAACAAGCAGCCACACCTCTCGATTTGCACTGATGTAAAGTTGGCATTAGAAGCGATAAACAGGTTGATAGAGGATAAGCAACCTAAGCTCAAGTTTGATTTCTCAGCTTGGAGGAAGGAGCTTCATGAGCAGAAGTTGAAATTTCCATTGAGTTTTAAAACTTTTGCGGAAGCTATTCCTCCCCAGTATGCAATTCAGGTTTTAGATGAACTGACGGATGGAAATGCAATTATAAGCACTGGGGTTGGGCAGCATCAGATGTGGGCAGCCCAATGGTATAAGTATAAGAGGCCACGCCAATGGTTGACATCAGGCGGGTTAGGTGCCATGGGTTTTGGATTGCCAGCTGCGATTGGGGCTTCTGTTGCCAGACCTGATACCCTTGTTGTAGATATTGATGGTGATGGAAGTTTTATCATGAATGTCCAGGAATTGGCAACTGTAAGGGTGGAAAATCTCCCCATCAAGATCTTGCTTTTGAATAACCAACATTTGGGTATGGTTGTTCAATGGGAGGATCGATTCTATAAGGCAAACCGAGCCCATACATACCTTGGCAATCCAAGAAACGAGTCTGAGATTTTCCCAAACATGTTAAAGTTTGCAGAAGCTTGTGATATTCCAGCTGCCCGTGTGACAAAAAAGAGTGAGTTAAGGGAAGCTATGAAGAAGATGTTAGAGACCCCTGGTCCATATTTGTTGGATGTCATTGTACCACATCAAGAACATGTGCTTCCCATGATTCCAAGTGGTGGGGCCTTCAAGGATGTGATCACTGAAGGTGATGGGAGATCAACATATTAATTCTCCAAAGGTAACAAATCTGTATTGGTAGTTTTGTGTTCTTTAGTCTAAATTCAAGCTTGATATAGAGGCACAAGTGGTATTTTGTTTTCATAAGTCTATTGTTATAAGGTGTCCTTTGTAGCATGGGCAAACTATATGAATTTTCTTCACATATTAACCTTCTTTGGTTTTTAATTGGTAATTAATAGTTTTCATTATTTAATCTGATTTTACTTCTGTTTGTAGACTTCAGAGTTTCTTTAGAATCATTAAGGTGCCATTGCTTGGTGTAATGATAAAATCTCGAGCTGAGAAGTGTGAGAATGCAGGTACGAGTCTGAAAGTGTCACTCACTTTGTGCAAAAGAAAATGCCAAATGTTAGGACCATATCCAATCTACCCCTCCCAAGATCTCATACATGTAGAATTTTTAGATGCCGTTACCCTTGTAAAGTTGTAATGGATATACTGTCTGGAGTAGAAGCAAGTTGGAGAGTAGCTATTTTGTTTTACTGCTGAAAAATAGTACATTGTTCTGTTTTTTCTCTGATGAAGAGACAAAGTGAAACTGGAGTTGTCTCTCAGATAGCTTAGCTAATAGAAAGTCATGTTTTCTAGCATTCATTCACTTATCTACTGAAAATTTATATGCTCATTTTCTTAACTTTACAGTTTTATCTTAGCAAATAGCTAATGGTAGATAGAAAATACTAGAAAATTTCCAAACATTGCCACTGGTGATGAGAAATAGAGGGGAGGAAATGTCCTGTATTCTCAAGGACTTCAGACACATCGCTGAGATGCCAACCAGCTGGTTGGTAAGGTCTCCTGTTGGTCATAGTGGAGACTTGGGATCGAATCCCACCTGCTCCTGGGTTGGGGGATGGGGTACCCCCCGTTATGTAGCCCTTCAAAAGATATAAAAAAGGGACTTCAGACACATCATAGTTTAGTGATTGTTTGATGTGCTGGTCATCTTAGCTTAAATCTAGAAATTGATCTGCTTAAGTCTACTTTTGATGCTTCAGCCTTTTCTGTCTATTTCAGAACAATGTTTAAGTTATTCCAAATTCAACTAATTCCAGTGAATGGGGTTTGTTCTTTACAAATTCTTAGCTTTTAGTTGGATCTTTACACATTGGACTGCATTGTCATTGAATTCAACAACATGAATTAAAGTACTTTATGAACAGTCTAGGGTTAAGACCTTGGTTAGCCCAAGATGTTGTCAAACCGAGTGACGATGGACCTCCAAATAGTATGCAATGGTGGAGGCTAGAAGGATCTGAATCAAACTGGGAACGCATAAGAGGTCCCTTAGCTTACTTGCATAGACACTTGGCCTAGATTTTCCCAGAAAAAGAGGATGGAGTCAATGGACAGAACGTAGGAGAGTTTCTAGAAATCAAGAAAGAAGGGGAGACAGAACTGATAGGTGGGTTAAAGATGATATAATATGCATTGGTTGAGTAAATATAAATAGCTGGTTAAAGAGGATTGCAAGAGTAAAAATAGAAAAAGAAAAAAAAGGAAAACAATGGGATAATAGAAAGAGAAATGCATTCATCAAAAAATAGAAAGAGAAATGAAGAGGTGGATGAGATGATTCAATAATTCAAAGAGAGAGCAATGGGAAAAAAGCAAATTTGAGAATAATGACATAGATTCAATAAACTAGTTTTCAACAAAGAAATGAAATGCTTATTTTAAAATACTGATTGGTCCTAATGGAGTAAGCACCATTAGGTTTCTCTAGAAGTTGTCACTGGAGACTGAATTGGCACTTTTAAAAGCTTAGAGTATAACACCAAACCTTGAAATTGTAAGAAACAATTCAGCTTTTTATTACTGAGATAAAAAATAAGTTCAACTTTTTAATTTGATAATTAACTCAAGAGTGTATTAATTATAAATAGAAATGTACATAGCTTACAATATACCCTCAGGGAGGGTAAAAATTTCACACTCCCAAACCTAGACTTTCACATTACAATTGAGTCCAAAAAAATATTCCCTAGGAAATGTATCTATTAGATACATTCTTTGGCTCTTAGTCTATGAGAAACAAACAAATATTTGTCTTCAATTTCACCCTGAGGTAAATAATTGGCTCCCCGGGGTAACTGTAGCAATTCCCTCACCTATGACTGTTGTCAATGTCATCTCCTTTTCTAGTATTTGGTCAAGCTCCAACATGATCATGTCCATCTTTGGTCGTCCTTTCCCAGCTTAACTCATGCATTGAAGTGTCAAACTTATCAGATCCTTCATTCCCTCTAAAGTGAAACTGCTGGTAGCTAGGCAATGATCCACAAGATTATTTGAACATAGACGTGATTCTACCTTCACAAAGTTTGAGATGTAATTAGTTAGAAAGCTAAAAATAAGTAGTTTATATGTAAATATACTACAAATGAAGATGCAAACTTCTTAGGTTCACAAAAACAGTCTAATTTGCACTTGGCCACTGAATAATTAATTCTGATGGAAAAATATCACCTTTCTAGTACTAGCAACAATTGCCCCATGTTTAACAAATCAAGTTGACCACAACAAAATGCCTTGAATTGTAACAACAAAGCATATTCCAACAGCTTCAATGCAAGCAAGTGTTTACTTTGAAAGATATTGAGAGGCAAAGGACTGTGAGAGGTAATACAAGGTGTAAATTCCTGGTAATTGAAAACTAATCCTTTTTTCTTGGGATTTTTTGGTTTCCAATATTTTTAGGTTCTGAGCACCAACACAATGAACAGCTTTGTTTAAAGAAAATGTGTATGAAGATGCTTATTTACCCACTGGATCAAGCTTTCATGGATTCCCAAGGAATTGATCTTTAATGCCTCTTGTCCAGTTATGAGTTCCAGAGGAAATACCCCAAAGCTATACACATCTCTCATTTCAGAGAATTTTCCTGATTCTCTCACCCTAGCAAATAAACCCATGGTTTATCTAAAAAAGATGAACAAAAAATACTGAGAAAAAACAGCCACATAAACCTAGGCAAAAGTTTAGAAGGGAAGGCAAAGATACTCAGGATATTGGAAAACATAGCCACCCAGTCACTCAAGATGAAGGCTCTGGATCTCCGGTTCTTTCAAGCAGCTTATAAACCCCTGCATATGCAACTTTAGCAATGAAATTCTCATCAACCAAGACATTAGATGTTTTGAAGTTCTTGTGTGCTAAAGGAGGTACGAGACCATGTAAGTGGCATATATCTGCACATTTTAGATTTTTATATAAACGTCTGCATTGTTTGATTCATCTTTTTCCCAACAAGGTCAAGAGACTTTTTGGTTGGATTTACCAGTATCTACCTTTAGCTGCCTCTAGAGCTATAGAAAGTCTTTGTTTGAACTCTAGCTGTGTTGTTGAGCCTTGCGCAGTATCTGTCACACATCAAATTACTAGTATATATGTATTTTTTTTGAGACTAAAAAGGTAAAGTATTTCATTAATAGTCTTAAAACCATACAACTATGCAGACCCCTGTACAAAGAGAATCTGTACAAGTGGAAATAAACCAGTATACCAAAAAAAAAACAGCCCCATACCAAAAAAATTATGAACTCCTTACAAAAAGGAAATAATGATCAAAAAAGAACATGAATGTCTATTTTTGAATAAAGGGTGATTCGTCAGCCTGGAAAGCACCATTCCTGAGATCCTTTTTAACACCACTTCTTTTGTACTTTGTCTCTCTTCAAAGCTTCTGCTGTTTCTTTTTTCTTTTTTTTTTTTTTCTTATTTCAACAAAACTTCTGCTGTTTCTTTCACCCCCACTGTCCAAAAGACTGGTGAAGGGAGGATTTTCCAAGCTAATTTTCCAGCCCTGCTTAATCCACTCAAATACCAAGCTCCAATGAATCCCTTCGCATCAGCTGGGAAGTACATATTAATCCCAAACCAACTCAGCAGTCTTGTCCAAATCCAATAGGTGAAATCACATTGAAGTAACAAATGACTAGTATAAACGTATTTTAATGAACACAAACCATATTAATGTTTTCCACAACTTGAAACTTACCATAGAGATGACTGCATATGCTGCCATTGGGAAATATTCAAAAACCAGCATTTGAGAATCATCTTGGCAGAAACCCAGAAGAGTGACTAGGTGTCGATGCCTGATCTCTGATAGATAAAGTACATGCTTGGTCACATAAGCTATCACTTTGTATTTGAAATCTTTGTACTTTAGGTTGTATAAATTTGAAGTAGAACAGTGAACATCTTTTCAGAGAGATCAGCTCTAAATTTTCCTCTAGTAAAACATTCAAGAGCAATAACTTTTCCTTCAACAAAGTAATTTGGATATTCAGGGTCTGTTCACATGACAAAAGATCCACAAAATAGCAGATTTGTGTACCCAAAAGAACCTTGGCTTTGTGTTCCTCAAGGGAATTCTTTTTTTTTTTATCAGTAAAAGTGATTTTATTAAGAAGATTAATGGATTTAGTACGGAGAAAGAGTAGCCTCGGCTACCCCAATAACTTCAAACTCCATCTAGGACTTGCTTTACATTTTACACCTGAGCCCAAAAACAATGTACCCAATTAGCCCCTTGCTAGCTGGTCCGCCAATCCATTTGCTGCTCTTGGAGTCCACTGATATGATATTTGCATATCCTTTGTAAAATGAATAATTTTCTTGATCTCATTTCTGAATACCCATGGAGTCTTCCCATCTTGCTTTAGCCAGCTTATGACTACTTTGGAGTCGCCTTCTACCACCAACTTCCTCACTCCTATTTCCATGGCTTTTTGTATTCCGAAGACCACTGCTTTCAGTTCAGCTGTAATGGAATCACCCCTACCAATCGGGGCTGAGTACAGCCCCACTATTGTTCCCCTGTCATCTCTTATGACCCCACCAATTCCAGCCACACCCGGGTTGCCAAAGCTGCTCCCATCAAAGTTTACTTTGAGGAATCCAGATTCAGGAGGATCCCAACATCTTAGAATATTCTTTTTTGCAGCTGGCGAGGATGCTACAGTCCTCCAGTTCCTTATTATGTCATCCATAGTAAAATCTGAAAATAAATCCATAGTTTTCACCCATGAGATTACTTTTATCATGATCCCTTCTATCAGCAATTCCTTACACCTTTTCTTCCCTTAAAAAATTCTCTGATTTCTTTCCTCCCATAACATCCACAGTACTGCTGCCCGTGTGCATCTCCACAGAGTTCTTCCTCTTCTTTTTGGCCATCTGAGTGTGGGGGCTTCAAACAGTCTTCCCAAGCTCACCGGGGTGTCCCACCTGCGTCCAAAAAGAGAAAAAAACCAATCCCAAATACTACTAGCTACAGGATAGGAAACAAATAAATGAAGAGCAGTTTCACCATTTGATTCACACAAACAACACCAATTAGGTGAAAGGCACCAACCAGGCCTCTTCCTCTGCATCAGATTGCAAGTGTTAATTGCACCATGGTAGACTTCCTAGCAAAAAGCACCTACTTTAGGGGGAACAGGTTGACACCAGACTTCTCGGACTGGGAATTGGACCCCAGAGTGGTTAGAGGTTAAAGTCTTGAAGAGGGACACACAATTGAACACTCCAAGGGGGTTAGGACTCCAGATTCTAGTATCTGGCTTGGCAGGATCAATGAAAAACCTTTCAAACAGCTGAACAATAGAGGACACCAAATCCAACTCAGAATCTCTCACATTTCTGCGGAGACCCAGATTCCAAGCAACACCAGATTGTGAAGGAGAAGGGGAAAGAACCTAGCAACCGGATTGCCCTTAAGGCAATGCAGATCATAAATTGAAGGGAATAAGGTCTTTAAAGAAGAGTCCCCCACCCATACGTCTTCCCAGAATTTAACTTTGTTACTTGAATTGAAATCATACCTGACATGATTGAGAAACAAAGGTAGGATTTTGTGAATCGCTTTCCAAGGAGAAGCGTTGGAAGCTCTGTAAGACACTCCAGCATCCCAACCATTCGCAGATGGCCCATTAATGCTAGTCACAATCTTGTGCCACAACCTGTCTGTTTCCTGTGGAATCTCCATAACCACTTTCCTAATAGAGCCTCGTTCCTTTCCTTCAGCCTTCCTAACCCCAAGCCTCCATACTCTTTCCTCCTAGATACTATGTCCCACCTCACTAAATGACCTTTCTTCTTCTCTCCCGGTTCCCACAAAAAATCCCACATTATTTTCTCCAATCTCTTCCCCATAGCTTGAGGCATGCTAAACACTAAAAGGTAATAAACAGGAAGGTTTGCTAGGGTAGACTTAATGAGGGTAATCCTTCCCCCCAGAGAAATGTAATTCCTCTTCCACGCAGCAAGTTTCTTTTCAAACCTTTTCACAACTGGATTCCAAAACTCTATGCTTTTGGGATTTGCACCAAGGGGGAGGCCTAAATACTTGAGTGGCCACTCACTTCTTAGACATCCTAATTCCTCAGCCCACAAGTTAACATTTTCTTGTGCTAAATTGACCCCTGCCACCTAACTCTTATTAAGATTCACCCTCAGATTTGTCACTTTTTCAAATATTTTAATCAACACCCTAAAATTTCTTGCTCCTGCCTCATATCCAGCCTCACAAAAAATAATAATGTCATCTGCAAACTGTAGATGAGTTAGCACCACCCTCTCCCTCCCAACTTTCCAGCCCTTTAACACCCCCATCTCCTCAGCCTTCGAAATCAATCTATTGAGGACCTCAGCTAATATGGTGAAAAGGAAAGGAGATAAAGGGTCCCCTTGTCTCACTCCTCGCCAGGCACCAAAGAAATCCTTGACTGCACCATTCACTAATACTGAGAAATGAGAAGATTGTAGGCACCCTTTAATCCAATTGCACCATCTTGCTCCAAACCCACACTTCCTTAAAGCCTCAAGTAAGAATTCCCAATCCACCAAGTCATAGACTTTTTCTAAATTCAGCTTGCACATAATACCCTTCCTTCCAGTTTTCTTAAAATCCTCCACACATTCATTAGCGATGAGTATTTGATCTGAAATTTGTCTATCTTGAATAAAGGCCACTTGGAATTGAGAAATGATTGATGGAAGGGCCTTTTTTAACCAAAGTGAGAGGACTTTTGCAAGGATTTTGTATCGACTTGTTACCAAGCTGATTGGCCTGAAATCCTTGGGGTGGCAAGCGCTAGATTTCTTGGGAATCAACGCAATAAAAGTGGCATTAACTCCTCTACTGACAGTCCGTCCCCCTGTTATAAAACTCCTCAAAGACACGCATTAAATCATCCTTTAACCACTCAAGGGAATTCTGTACTTAACGGATATTTGGTCTTAAGATTACTCGAATGAGCATTTTAACTTAATAAAAAAAGTTTTGAACTTTTCACTTGTTCAGCAAAAGAACTTCCACAAAGCACAAGATGTTAAACATATAACAGTTGATGAATTGATCTTTGCCCTATTTGCAAGCAAATAGTTATACCTCATTCACAAAATCTTTTTGCGCGGCACCCGGTTGCCTTTTAACTGCTCCAATAGTGCAATCACAAAGTAAGCCTTTATTACACCAGATCAAAACTTCCCTCTCCAATAAGATTGCTTTTACTCAAGTGCTTGGTTGCTTGCTCCAGCTCTTTCAAGGTGAATTTCTTCACCCTCTGCGGTCCAGATAGAGAGGTCCCTCTAGAAGTAAATCCACCTCCTCTATTCCACTCCACTGTTGATTCTAACAAAGAAAAGCAAATATTAGTGGTACATGCATAGCTCTTTTGAAAGTTTACATGATTCATCCAAAGCGGCCCTACCTTGTGCAGATGGGTCTGAAGATCCTGTCTCAGAATTCTTGTTTAGCAAGTTCTTAAACCGTGAACTGTAAAACCACATGACACCAATAACTATAACCAGCAATGCAATCCCCACTGCAGCACCTCCAACTATGGCTGCATATAGCCTGGGTATCTAACAAGAGCTTTACGTCTCTTTCCACAAACTTGAAAATGAACCTGTATAGCAAACGAGCGAAAGAAGCAAAATCAAATGGATGGACAACTGAGCTATATTTCCCATCTTAAAAGCATCCACAGAGACCATAAATTGAGAAGACCTGTATAAAAGTCCCACTTGTCTAACAGTACTAATATAAAATGGCATAATCAATAGTTCTAAGGTCCTACCACAAAGTGGGCATTAAAATTTCTCCAAAAACTAAAATGTAAACTTTCAGGACACTCACTTGGAGACACTACAAAATTGTGGTAAGACTTAATAAACCCAACAAGAAATTAGACTGACCTTTTACAACTACACCACTTTGTTGTCCTGTTTTCAACATTTCATCCAATGTGATTTCAGATAATTTCCTCTGCTAAAAAAAACATCCCATCGTTGCTTACATGACAACCAAAAAAATAAATGAAGAGGAATCCTTAAAAGAAGGTAGAAAAGGTGAATTACCATTATGTCCTACATTGTTGGACAAGCATACTGTTCTTGCTGTTTCCCAAGACAGCAAGAACAATGATAAGACTAGAAGTTAAGATGGGTTATTAGGTAACAAAACAAGTTCTCTTAAGCCAAAGAAGATAGATTATATACATTTGATATTTAACAGCATGTAGAATATATCAAGCATACCACAAGCACTCAATCGGATCGTTTTGCCCCAGATTCCCAACCCAAAGAAATATTGCCCATTCTAGGTGTTGTCATCAACTGTAATGGGTTGATTTTACCGTGTGATGTGGACAGGGAGGAAAATGACTTCATATGTACTAGTAATGTGAGACATCATCGTTGAAGGAGATCTAAAGAAAAAATAAATAATATAAGAATTGAAGCAAAGGGTGGTAATCAGCTTCTCAATTTCAAGTCTTTTCACTCTCATCAACACAATCCTCTGTTTTGGCTTTCTGTTCATCTGATCTGGAAAGAGTGACTTGCCTTTCATGTGTAGAGAGGTCTCTTTAACATGTGGGGTCATGACTCATGACAACCAACCAGACATCAGATAACAACTTCAATGGAAACTCGAAGCTAGTAATAGATTGGCTACAAAAGGAGGAGAGGAGCATGTGGAGCTACCTGAATGAAAAAAGAACTTTCAAGAGGTTGACTCGGGGTATGACAGTGAGTGTACAGTGGGTAAAGAGATGTGCCAAACAAGGGGTGAGAGGAAATCAGTTGCTCTGGGCTAATTTGTAATCTTTCTTTTCTTTGGGGGAGTTAAGAGCATGGTTTTCAAAACCGGATCGGACCGGATGGTCGGACTGGAAAAACCGGGAACTGGTCACCTGACCGGTTCCGTTTTCCCCCAAAACCGCTTTTCCCCCCAAAACTGTTGATTTTGGTCAGCAAACTGCTGAACTGGCCGGTTAACCGTTTGTCGGACCGTTTGAACCGGTAACCGGACCCCTGACCAGTTCGGTCACCAGTTCGTTTTTAAAAACCATGGTTAAGAGAGTTTATCTCCCCTACATTTGTACCTTTCCTTCATTTTTCTGAAAATTTTGGATCTTGTCTGTTTATTCTTCCAAATTCTCAAAATATTATTAAAGTAATGTAAACATAAATATACTATAAATACTAAAAACATTGATAAGATCATTAAAAATTATAAAAATGTCCAAATTTTCAAGTTTTCAAATTAAAATAAAAATCATCATTGGTCCAAAATGGTTGAAATTTCTAAAATGTAAAACCATGAGAACATGTAATTTATTCTCTTTTCTTGCACTGATTGGTGTTATATCAATATGGGAAGCTGGTTGGGAAATTTGGATGAATAAAAGAACTTCAGGGTGAAATTTCTTCTTCTTTTCTATTCTAATCCCCTCTGGTTTGTGTTTCTTGCCTGCTTTTCTGAGTTTATACATAGTTCTCTGGGTTGTGCTGGAAAGTGAAACTGTAAAAGGGGTGGGTGGGAAGGAGCTTATCTTCTTCTGTAGGTTGACGGCTGGATGGAAAACGCCATGTCAATGAACTCACAACAGAAGTTGAGAAATGAAACCAAATATCTATGACAAAATGTGGGTTTATCAAACATGCCTTACTTTCCTTGTGCAGACTTGTATCTGGGAGACTGGGACTCTGGTCTCTGGGCCTATTATGTCAAGTGGGAATTCTTTTTTTTTTCCAGTTTTTTTGGTTCAATATTTTCTTGTACAAATTTTAAGGATTTCATCATCTGGCCTACAAATTTGTGGTCTACAAGCCACCTTTGTCCTAGCTTTTAAATCATAGCAATCTCTGGTAGGATCGTCTGTACTCCAATCCAAATTCTGGGTCATGGAGTCTGTCAGATGTTATGTGTGACGATCAGCCCAAGCTAATGCGGTCAGCTGGCCATGTTATTACAAGGATCAGATAGAAATGGATCAAATTGTAATATTCGTCTGGTAGTAGGATTTGAACTAGGACATGGACATCTCATAATGCACCAAGCATCAACAGTGCAAAACAGATTGATGATGAGATGGTTTCTACAATTTTCCATATATATACCCCATAACAGCATCCCATTCTACCGATGTGGGATACCTCACATTAGTATCACATACTACCAATATGGGACAAATGAGTCGTAACATCCCATCATGCTTCCGCAGTCCCGGTGCCCACACAGGCTGGCTTTGCATTATTCCACCTAGTCCCGGTCGAACACTGTAATACCGACGTCACCACCTGCGCAGCAAGATTGCAACTGGGAGGCATAATGTAGGTTCTGATACCATTTGTTACGTGACTTAGAAGAACTTGCCTCTAAAAGCTAGCTGTTAGAGGGAGGGAACCCAAGCACATATATACCCCACAACAGCATCCCATGTCTTTTTCATACACACTGTCTCACAAGCTTGGTATTATTTTTGGAGAAGCGATTACAATTCTGGGCATGGTTTTTAAAAACGAACCGGTGACCGAACCGGTCAGGGGTTTGGTTACCGGTTCGAATGGTCTGACCGTTTGACCTGAACGGCCGGCCCGTTCTGACAAAAAAAATAAAAAAATTGGAAAACGATCAAAACCGTTTGAATGGTTCGAACAGTTAACCGGCCGGTTCAGTGGTTTGCTGACCAAAATCAACGGTTTTGAGGGAAAAAACGGTTTTGGAGGAAAACGGAACCAGTCAGGTTTTTCCGGTCCGACTGTCCAGTCCGGTCCGGTTTTGAAAACAGTGATTCTGGGCATCCAAACTCCAGGAGAATAATTCAATGAGATCAGCCTCCATGATTCTTTAGGTAAGAGCCTCTTGTTAGACACAATTACCACACAAGACAAGATAGACGCAGAAAAGAACAGGATTTGGGTATCCTATAATGTAACAAGCTAACAGCCTTGGTGGTACTGCTGTGCCGGGTCATGTTCCAACTGAAAGTTTCTTTTGTTCAGGGAAAGATAATTAAACAAATGCTTCTTTTTGTTCCAGTCCAGAACGTTGCCAACCAGCACATTATTAGATTTCATGGGTTCACCACATCACCCACTTCTTTTTTTTTTTTTTTTTTTTTTTAATTAAAGGCTCCGTTTAAAGGGACAAATACAAAGGGGAAACATGGCATTTGACTACTGGCTCAGAAACCACAGATATTACTGCAACCATGCAGAAAATGCCAAGTAAATTATGAGAACAATAACAAACTTACAGCAGTAAGGTGTTGGATGTCCCACTCCAATTTTTGATGTTTTACCAACCACTGATGTTGCAATCTTGCAACAGATGGATCCTTTGTGGATCAACCATCACACAAATGGTCCAATGCTTGGACCAACTCCCCACATAAAAGATTATGGTCTGTTGCAGATTTGGTGTGTGAGTGGCAATTACCTAAAATTGGGCTAAGCAGACAGGGCATCTACAAAAACCAATGATTCAAGTCAGCCTCAAAGAGTCCAACACACACGGCAGAGTTGGGATAATCTATTTGTTGACATAATACAGACCACTTAATCTAAATGTGAAATCAATTGCCAGAAGATCCAATGGACCTGCAACCATATCAACAAGGTGGGCCATGCTATGGATTAAAACATATGGTGCTATCTGCATAGCAGGGTTCAACCCTGGGATCAGCATAAGCTCATTCCTTTTGTGGCACCAATCGCTGCCAGATGAAGTGAAGAAAATCTATCACTGTAAACCTGAGCCTGAGGTAGACCTTTGCAAATACAAAATACTGAAGAGACACCTTCTCACTAGGAATTCTTATCCATTGCCAATGCAAATATGCTTTATGCCTTACTTTGTATATTCTATCTTTAAATCCTTAAAGAGTAGTAAGAGGAAGTCATGGAATTTGAATGCAGGGAAACCCATGTCAAAAGAACTCTCATTGGATTGTAACAATCTGAACCCCTGGAGCATCTGGATATGCTTTCGTCAACTGAAATGAATGCAGTAAATTGGATGTTATGATAACCCAGTAGGTTGACTACACAGTAGAGAGTTAGTGAAAGAACTTTGAAATGCTAAAGGCAATGGCAACAGTGTCAACCCTCCTCCCCACTCATGTCTAACCCATCATAGCCCACTGGGATAAAAAGTAGCTAAAAGAAAATTTGGGTCAAAAACTAAACCAAGCATCGGCAGTATTTTCTAAATCTTGCCAAATTTGGGGAAAAACTATGGATGTTGATTCAGTGCCACTAGTTTCCTCTGTTGAAATGCATTAATCATAAGTAGACACCAATCAGATGTTTAAAAAGTGTCCATCTCTGGATTCCCCAGGGATCCCATTTCATCTTAGAAAGTAAAAACAGAGAGATATTGACTGCCAGGGATATTTGACATTTAAATAAAAGTCCACCATGATCACTAGGTTTAAACATACTTTAACCAACCAACCAAACAGATGTCTGATTCAACCATGATCCATCTCTAAGTTTTCCACTTCAAACACAAAAACCCAAAAGAAGGTTCTCAGTCCAACCCAAATTTTTGAACAACGTAAAATGCATTCCGACTTAGAAATCTTCTGATGGCCAAAAAAATAAGTCTTAATGATTGTTCCAATGTCTTTGCAACTTTTTAGCATTAAATGTAGACTGTTTGGTCTGGACTCTTAGCTGTGACCTATGTAGAACTTCTTAGGAACAAGGTTGATTTTTTCTTTTTGTTTTTTTTTTTTTTTTTATGAATAACAACAATTTTATTGAGCATTAGAAAAAGGATAATACAAGAGGCTACATCCCAGAGATCAGGATGGCCAAACCAGAAATAAAATACATCAGAAATTTCCTTCCCCTCCTCAAAATAAGTTCTCTCTGCTCACCTCTTGTTTTGCCAATGCATCTGCCAGCCCATTAGCCGATCTATGAGTCCAAGTTATAGCAATATTTTGTTTCTCTTAAGTTCCTTTATCTCCTTCACTAAATTTCTATACGGACCTTATCTTCATTCTGCAGTCATTCCACTGCCACTTTGGAATCCCCTTCAATATGCAAAAATTTGTAAGCCAACCTTAGTCCTTGTAACACCATTAGTTCCTTGGCCCTTGTTGAGTTCCCAAATCCTACTGGTCCATAGAATAGAGCAATAATGGAAGGTTGATTTTTCTCCATTTTCAAGGTAACTGCACTGGGTTCAGATTTGGAAAGATTCTATTGCAATCCATCCTTTTATGGGGGAAACATGCTGCGCATAATAGAACTATTCAATCATGAAAATGTAAGCTTGTGGTTAAAAAACTAAAGAAATAAGACATAAAAGTTGAGGGGGAACAAAAGGGATAATATATCATTTATGCTTTGTAGGACATAATAGCAATAACCAATCAACTGGACATTACCAGGCCTAGGTTGTGTTTGTGTAACTGTGTACCCTCATAAGTCATAAGTCAGGTTAGGCCACAGGCTGGACCAAGGTTCAACTCCGGGCCTATATTGCCAGTTATAATGGATCTACAACAAGGGTCAGCCCTTTTTTTTTTATCAATGCCACTATTTTTTTTTTATCAGTAACAAGAAACTTTATTAATGATATGAAACTATGTGAAACTTTAAGTACAAAGGGGGGAGATAAAATGTCTTAACTCCCCACCAACAGAATACATTGGAAGAAAGTCAAAAGTTAGCCCAAAATATAGATTCCCTATTCACCCCTTGCTTGGCTAACCCATCAGCAAATGAGTTAGCAGTCCTCTTCACCCAACTGTAATGCAATACAATATCCTTACTCAGCCATTTGAATATTTTCTTCTCATTGTTATAACTCCACAAACCGCTGTCTTCTTCCTTTAGCCACCTAATCACCACCTCAGAGTCACCTTTAAGGACCAAACATCTGATGTTCAAATCTCTTGCTCTTTGGATACCTTTCAAGGCTGCAAGAATCTCAGCCCTAAGAGAGTTTCCTCCAATTGGGCCTAAGAACATGGCAATGATAACCCCATCCTCATTTCTGAACACTTCTCCAATCCCAAAAGGCCCTGAATTCCTTAAGCAATTACCATCAAAATTCAGTTTTATGAACCTAGAGGGAGGAGGGGACTAAGAAGGACTACAAGTCCTCTTACATAGGGCAGAGGAAGCTATCTCTTTCCAATTTCTTACCAAATCAGCCACAAAATAACCTGAGAACAACTCCATAGTTTTCAGCCAGTGGGCTACCCTTACAAGTATTAGATCTAACAAGTTTTTCAGGGTTTTTTCCTTGTTTGAAAATATTTGTGAGTTTCTTTCTTCTCATAGGGGCCAATACACTGCCGCCCTAATGCTTCTCCACATAATCTTCCCTCTCTTCTTCGGTCATCTAAAAAATGAAGAAGAGAATAAGCTTTGGACACTCCCAGGGGGAATCCAACCATAAGTTACCTTATGGTTACTTGTTCGATTGCTAAAACAAGGGTCAGCCCTTAACCCATATTCGCTTGCATCATCAATTAGGGATTAGCTAATGCATCAGTCATGCCATTAGCTGACTTTTTACCCATTGGATTTCTACACACATGTTCCTTGTCAGCCACTTAAACTTCTGGTCCTGGAGATAATTTTTGTATGACTATGACCACACACTTTCTCATTGTTCTTCAGCCAGCCAAATAATCACCACTTTCAAGTCACCTCCAGTATTTTTCTTGTTAAAATCCAAGTTTCATTCTTCCCTCTAAAGAGTGTCTACATGGGTTTCAAACTTATTATAGATGTTGCGAAATCACTTTTGACATCTACAACATATTTATTTTTCTAAAAAAATGAAACTAAAAGAAGAAATACTTTCTGAAAAAGAGATCCTCCAGAAAATTTTTAGGAGCCAGTCAAATCATGTAGAATCTTGATTAAGTCATTAAACCTTCTGCATACGACTTGGGATCCATGTGGCGTGAGTTGGCAACTACTTGGACTTGCTGGAACCAGCTTAATTTTCTGGGCCATGGGCTCAGCTAGACAATTTATTAGGCTTGGATTAGTTGCTGAATATTTTTTTGTAGGCCCTGGTTTCACTTCACATAGAAATGTGAAAACCTTATTTCCAGTCCATCAATTCATGAGAGCTGTTGGAAAGACCATGCAAATCTAGGGGAAGGAATAGGGTTGACTTGCCTTTCGTCAGCCTTTGAGAACTAATAGTAAAATAAAGAAAACAAACCTAAATAGAAAAGTGTCAACCCAACCCTACTGTCTTCCCCAAAGCCTCTGTTTTTTCTTCTTGGATCTGCCGAGGGTCAGTTGACGTGGTCATATGGAAAAGCAAGATCACTTACCAGAAAAATGAAGATCTATGGTTTTACATTCATTAAATCCAAAATCCAAAAAAAACTTAAATTTGGGAAAATTTGAAATAGTAAAAAACAAAATATTTTCACATATAAATTTATATGGCAAAGAATACATATATGAAAATGTTCCTGCAATATCTGTCCATTCAAAAATGGAGAATACTAAGAAATTAGGAAAAAGAAAAACATTGAATTGTAGGTAAAGTGGCATATGGGACTTGATTATAGTCAAGATCCTCTCTCTTTTATTAAGCCTCACTTTGGAAGGAGTACAAATACAAATATCTATAGTACAAGTTCATACAAAATAATACAAATATAAGGTTTTATGCAATATGTATTTGTACTCCTTCCCAAGGTTCTAAATATCGATACACCCGATATTCTGGTAGAGGTATATCGGGCAGTACCAGACCTTTTTTGTTATTTTTTTTTCAAAATTGGTTCAGGGGGCCGATTTAAGGCTCCTCCACCCCCTGAACCGGTCAGAACCCTGATACACCCTCTGTAGGGGCATATCAAGGTGCTCCCAATACGATACATATCGGCCGATACGGGCTAATGCGTAACAATTTTTTAAACCTTGGTCCTTCCAAATGGAGCCTAAGGGACTTTCATGAGTGAAATGCTAATGATGAAGGTAAGCATAACCATTTTGATAGGAAGGTAAAGGTTTTCCTTATTGTGATTATATTGGAACTGGCTTAGCTCTATTTTTCAGATTGAGTTTCTTGTTCAAAGGGAGGTTGACAATGACATTAATTAATATACAATTTAGCTTTGTATTATAGGCTTTCTCTTCCCTGATTTACATCTTTTCTCCCGGACCATGCCTGATTGTGGCTCTGCCTCTGCCTTCTTTTTATAACCTCCCCTCAGATTTCTCATAAATACTATAATCTCCCCTCTCTTTTTTAAAAGCCTCGTTAGAATAAAACATTGTAATATCTGATGGAGTCAATAAAAAGACTTCTTTGCCCTTAAATATTCTTAAAATTTTCTATGATTCCCTACTCATTTTTGAAATGTTATCTGAATTCAACTGGGACCTAGATCTTCTTTTATCTCATGATCATTTTTGAAATGTTATTTCATTTTGTCTATTTTTCCCCCAGTTCAAATTTACTCTTTCAACTTCTAGAATAGAATTACAATTGAAAACATCATTCGACCACTTTTCCGAGTCTGAACTTGTAGAAAAAGTCAAAAAAATTGTTTCGAGTGAAGACCAGGCATGAAGCCCTCATCTAACTTCGATTTCTACCTTCAAGATAAGGATCAGTTGGTATATATTATATGCCTATGGAACCTTAATCAGATTCAGGCCAACACTACTACAGCCACAAGCAAAAAAGTTAATTTTGATTTGTGAGCTCTAATCATACATCCCATCCCGTTCACTGCCTGATGGATCATAAATTTAGTACAATTTTTTCTGCTGCATAAATTCAGAAAAAAGGTTGGTTTGTATGAAAAATTATTATGGATTAATCGTACAGCTGCAACTTGGTTAGGTTGGGTCAAATTTGAGATCAATTCAAGCTCAATCAGAGGGTAAAACTGTAAAAGGGTAAGAATACCTCAACAACAATGCATCCATAATCCAATCCAAGTAAGTTGACTTGGGTTTGCTCCAAACATGGTTCAAAGTATTGATGCAAAAAAGGTTCTGTATTACTCAACCATAGGATGTCAATCCTACAGACCACCAGTCTAATGAATTGTTCCCAAACCCTCATCCAGGGATTAGGTTTGGCAGTTAATTATGCTTTTTCCCTGACCAATCATTTAACTGCAGATAAATAGATACTTGCCTTATCTGCAAGATGAATATATTCCCTTTTCCCATCCTTTGGTTTGCTTTATGTATATAATGTAGTCCTCACCATTCATCAATGATCAGAAACTGATCTTCAGTAGCTTTGTATTGTATAATAAATTATGAAAGGGAAGAATAAAATGAAAAACTGAAAGAAATTTGCCATAGGCATTCCTTATGGGTTTTTTGGATATCATGGGTGCTTTTACTTTGTGTTCTTTTAGTGGTTATTTGCATGACCTTTTTACTTAGCATCTTCCTAGAGGTAAAGTATTTTAAATCCCACCTTTTAGGTTTTTTGCCTTTGAAGTTTGAATATTACTAAAATCAACAGTAGCCACCCCTCTACTGAGAGTATAAATAAAGAAAAAACTTAAAAAGGCTTAGTTTGGAAAGAGTACAAATGCAAATATTTACAGTGCAAATACATACAAAATAATACAAAATATGAGGTTTTGCTTTCTACATATTTGCATTTGTACTCCTTCCAAACTGAGCCAAAAGGAAATATAACAAAGATAAACAAAACAAATCTAAGACTAAGATGAACGCCACCAATCTATATTCATTACCCAAACCCTCATTTCTCTTTCTTCCTGGATAAGCGAAAGATCAATTGTGAATATCATTTAGATAATTGTGAATGAATACCAAGATCTATGAATTTGCTTGTATTAAATCTAAGTCCCACATAGTGGCTTAGGGATGGAATTTTTTTTTTGATCGATAACAAAAATTTTATTAATGATATCTTTGGGATGGCAATTTTCCCCATCCATGTTGGGTACTTGACTGTTGACTCCCCCGATCAGATAGGGTCAGGGATGGGGAATGAAATCTCCATCCCGCCCCGACTCTGATTATATATATTATTTATTATATATATATATCAAATATGTTTAAAATATTGTTTATATATAAAAAAATCTTTTATTTTAAGTAAATTTATTTTTTAAAAATTATGTTAATTAAAAAATTTTGAAGATTTGGGTCCCTGCAGGAAACCCGCCTCCATTGGAGATCGGAGATAGAAAACAATTTTTATCTCCGACAGAGATCAGGGTCAGGAACGGGGATTTATCTCTAAATTGGGGTCGCCTGCCCAGTTGCAATTCCTACTTTGACTTCTACGAACTGCATCTCGTTTAGTGGGGCAAATAAGGAAAAAACAAAGGATATCTCGTTTAATGAGTCCAAAAAAAAAAAAAGAATCTCGTTTAATGGGAAAACGAGTTTGGTATATTATTCAGCTGGCTCCCTAGATAAGAGTGATTTTTGCAGGTTTCTCTTGTATGATACCTGTTGATTGCATATCAACTTTTATGTATCATGCCTACCCGGGTATCATAGTGGGAAACCAGAGTCCAATACAAAATTATAGATGGATTCACAGGTCTGTCCTTGTCAGTATCAACACCCCAAATTAGGTTGCAATTGAAAGCTTTCTAAATCTTAAAAGTGAGTTCACCAAACAACCCCATTAACAAACCCACGGGCCAAAACCCATGTCATTGTGCCCGTTTGGGAGGGCTTAAGTGCAGAGATTTGTTGCCCAATGGGTGGAACCCACACAACCTTATAATCTATTCTAAGTGAAAAATCGGAGAGCCAAATCGGCTGTGGATCAGTCAGTAGTAGGGCTTTCCACTTCAGCTTCTTTGAGTGGCTTATCCCCAACTCCTTGTCAATATTCTGACATTTATGCAATTGAACCAAAACAGCTTATTCAACGCAGCTGAACCAGCTTAACTGAAACAAAGCTTATCTTCAGCTCAGCCCTCCTAAATGGTCCCCCTATATTTATAACCAAGGTTTAAAGTATCGGAAACGTTATGCGTATCGGAAGGGTAAATTTAAGAGACATATCGGGATACACCTTGGATATGCATGGATATGGACGAAAAATTAAGATATGCATGAAAACACATGGAAATGCTATAAATACTCTAATAAATCATAAATAAACATCAATATAACTAAATATAAGACTTAATTGAGCTATTTATACATAAAAATAACGTGTTTTAATGGGTTTTTTTTTATAAAAAACATATTATAATCAACAAACGAGAACAAAAACATACTATTTAATAAAATACTTAATTCAATTCCAATCTTCCAAGTTCCAACTTCAAATTTTAAATCTATTATAATTTACAAATTAAACATTTGAATCCCATTATATGTTTAGAAGTTAAAATTTACATGAAGTCATGAATCACATAAAAGTTCAATTACTATATAAATTATCCATTTTAAGTGTTAATGTGTTAGTAAATTAATTTCCAATTGTTATTATGAAAATTCTTATTTTTTTAGATATTTTTCAATTATTATCTAATACAAATATCCAATTAAAATAATAATAACTGTTTTCATATTTTTGAGGCGACAATTATATTCACATTCAATTTATAGATTATCATGTGAAATATATCAATGACTTTTTATTTTGTATTTTTTAAATATTACTAAAAAATCTTTTCAATTGTTTTAAACATTTTTCCAAGTGTTATCTAATCCATTTAAGCAATTAACAATCATTTAATCAAATAGTAATGTAAAATTTGTAATTATTGAATCAAATATTTTTCTGTATTTTTTAAATAACTATTTATTTTTACTCAAATAATTATTTTGCATGTTTTATTCTAAAAATTAAACAAATATTTTTTTGAATGGCTTCATTGACATTTATTTTTATTCTAAATTTAATAATTATTTTGCATGTTTTATTCTAAAAACTAAATAATTATTTATTTTTATTAAAATAATTATTTTTCATGTTTTATTCTAAAAATAAAATTAAATAAAAAAAAGTAAATATGTAACAGAAAATTTGAATGAATTTATGGACATAAATAGATGAAATACTTATTTTGCATATTTCATTCTAAAAACTAAATAATTATTTATTTTTATTGAAATAATTATTTTGCAAGTTTTATTCTAAAAATTAAATTAAAATTTAACAAGTAAATATGTAACAGAAAAATTGAATGGGTTTATGAACATAATAGATCATCCATATATTTATTGTAAATATTTATTATTAGAATTTTATCATAGCAAAAAGTTAGAGAAATAAATAAATATTTATAATCTAAAAATAAAAATAAAAAACAAATTAAAATTTTCATATGATATTTCAATATATTGATACCATTCTTAGCTCTACAACATACTCAACCTATAGGGTTAGATCACAAAAAACTGAAGAAATGATCTATATATTATATATTATTCTTAAAATTAAAAAATAAAAAATCAATTATTTAGAAGAAATTTAAATTGATCTATGGACATGATAAATCATCCATAGATCTACAACATAATCAATATTTAGAGGTAGATCACAAAAAAATCCCCTAAAGTTTTCATTTCTTTCAGATTTTTAATATTCTAGAAAATTTTCAAATATTCACAAAGATCTACATATAGGAGCAAAATAAATGGGATTTTTTGCACAAGAATAACATATCAACACACACAGATGTTTCTAAGCATCAAAACTAAAAAAACACAAAAACATCAGCTGAGATTGTAAAAAAATTGAAAAAAGATACATATTTTCGCTCATTTTTTAACAATTTTGAAAAACTTGTTCGATCTTGGAAATTTGTGGATGTTTTGGCGTGTTTTGGCTAGATTTCAATCTCCAAGAATGGTATGACGGTTTCTAGAGGGTTTAGGGAAGAAAGAGGGCTTCTAAAATGGATTTAGAAGCCTTCTTTCGAATGATTTTTTTTTTTGATTTTCCGCAACAATAAAATCGCACTGTATCGGCCAATACGCTACCATATCGGTTGCGTATCGGCCGATACAGCACCAAAATAGGCCGATACTCACCGAAACATTACCGATATGATTCCGGAATGGCAAAAAGGAACGATACTAAAGATTTGGTACCGTTCCCCATGTCAGAACTTCAAAGATACGATACGTAACGAAATTTTGAACCTTGTTTATAACATCTCAAAGTCGTGACTTGTGAGTGTGCTCCTTGACTTCTACTGCTATATTATCTTTATTTAAGTATTTCAATTTTCATCACATTTTTACGCTCCAAAGGCCCAATTTATGCCAAAGTAGCCTCTAGTAGGGCTGTTCACGAGTTAGATTGGGTCGGTTTACTGTTGTTTTTCCAATCGACCCGACCTGGTTGGGTTGCTTGAAAATGAAACTGAAACCGACCCTGTGTTAGGCAAAACCAACTTGGTTAGTTTGAGTTGGTTTGGGTCGGTTTGAGTGCTTGAGTCGAGGGGCTAAGGGAGTAAGGGCAGATCAAGTTAGAAGTTACCAAGAAAAGAGAAAGTCAAATTGTATTAGAAAAAGAAGACTGAAATTTGGAATTTTTAAGAAGGCTTCTAATCTAAGTAAAAAAGACACCTAATTGTAATTATCTATTTGGTATAAAGGACCTTAGCGGATAGAACCCTTTCTTTAAACCTTCCTAAAAAATGCAAGAAGCTATTAATGGCATTCACTGTCTTACAATGCTTGCCATTAATGACATTCTTAAAGAGAAGACTAAAAAGTAGAAACTAAGTTAGGTACTAACTACTAAGTACTAACTAGGAACTAAATCAGTTCGGGTCGGTTCGGTTTCGATTTTCATGTGTGAAAACCAAAACTGAACTGACCTATCAGTTTATGCTTTTTAGTAACCCAAAACCAACCGTCGCTAAAGAAAACCTGACCGACTCGGGTTGAGTCAGACCGGGTTGGTCGGTTTGGGTCTTCTTATGAACAGCCCTAGCCTCTGGAACCAAGTTCAACAATCCATGGATATGAGTGATTTTACTCTACTGAAAATATAATCAGGAAACACTAACAGCAGCACTGAGCAAGGAATAAAAGAATGAAAGACTAGCAGAATTTTTAATTTTCTAAATTAAAACTCGAGCAAATTACAGAGCTAAACCTGCTCCTGTGGTTAAACAATGTAATGTGTAGTGAGATTGTAGGAAGAATGCAAATAAACAAAAAATAGAAATAAGATGTTATACAAAAGAGAGCGATTCAAAAGACGTAGAATGATGGAATATTGAACATGAAATGAGTTCCTTTCCAATTTACAGGGTATCTGAGTACAGTGCCCATTCCTTTCTTCCTGAGACCCATGTGCAAGTCTAATGGAAAGCTGCAACTTCTTCCTTGAAGTGTGTTAATAATTCCTCAATACTTTTCACTGAATGGTCTGACTTGTCTCTAACCCGCACACTCACCTACACAACAGAAAATTTGTTAAGCAGAAACCTGAAATTATCTTATCACTTCAAAAGTGGATTTGACTGATTGCAAATCTAGAAATTCTAGGTCTTTTATTCTGTCAAATTCATTGCCCAGGCACCTAATAGAGAAGGTACTACTACCCTGCCACCTAGTCATGTGCATAGGTGCCTTGACAACAAAGGTGCATAGTATATATCATCAGATTGAGCTTCTTTAAAGTCCTAAGAGATCTACAAAGTTTCGAACTGAACAAGGTGTATTTGCCTTTACTGTGGAAGACATCAGCCCAATTATCAAAAATGGAACGTATATCAAGAATGAGTTCTGAAAGGAGAAAATAAGGGAAAGAAACTAGGAGTCAAAGAACAAAAAAAATGGGGGGGGGGGTGAGTTGGGGAAGAGATCCTTCCTAGTCTGACAGTATAGTATACCACAGGACCCAAGCAGACTAAAAGAAATTTTGTTGATGCATAAGCTATCATGATTTGAATAAACCAAAAAAATAGAAAATGGATAGCCAAGTATACATAAGCTATCATGATTTGAATAAATCAACATGATTAAAGGCTATAAAGAATATGAAGGAAACCTGTCCGGTGTTTGCTTCCTCCTCACCAACTACCAATATATAGTTGTATTGTGCCAACTGTGCTTCTCGTACCTACAGAGAGCCAAGTACACTTCAATGAGTTGCAGCACCAGTAGAAAGATGAAAGCCATCTTGAACCAATTACAGAATAATGCCAAACAGAATGGTGGTGATTCAGGCACATCCTTGCTATAAAAAGATACTACAAATCACAAAAGAAGTATATTGAGTTTCTGAACGCAGAATGCATTACAGAAAGTTCATTAGTAGGTCATGAATTCATGATCCTCCAAAAGTGAAACACTTAGCAAGTAATGAGGCCTGGCCTTTGCATTTGACCAAACGAATTATTACAAACAGGCATTCCTTGTCTTGCAAAAGAGTACTTTTTATATGATTTTCAAAAATTAAGTATATTTTAAATATTAGCCTAGTTTATCAAACAGAGGGTGTGTCCAAATGACCACCACCCTAAAGCCAAACTGTATAAAAATTTATCAAATTCCTATAAATCTTGACAAATATATGCCCAATAAGAAAAGCAGTTATCAGTGGTTACGACATCTATGGGTGCTGTCTTGACTCTTGAACCACACATGATGTGGTTGACATCTATCATGACAAGCTTTAAGAATGAAGTCAGAAATAAACTTATTCAAAAGACCCTAAGAGTAGCCCCAATATGTGGCAAAATGATGGAAGTGATCTGTTACAAGTTGAAGAGTCTAGTAGAACTAAGAGCATACCAAAACAGACATGGGTTGAAGTAGTGAAATGAGCATTTATCTAAAAAAAAAGCAGGGAGAAATGATTTATGGGTCCACAAATTAACGATGGATATGACACTGAACAGATTGAAACGAAGGAACAGGTTTCATGTAGCCAACCCCATATGGTTGCACCAAGACTTAGTTGAGTTGAGTATTCTGACAAGCCTGATATATAGAATTTTATGCTTTCAGCCCATTATATATCACCCTTTTAATGCACATGAAAAAAAATTTTGATCATATACCAGACATTATAGATTTATTGTCAACATATTCTTAAGCACAAAGGCAAGAGAGAAGCCAATCTTCAGGCCTCGAATAGGTCGCATGATCTCAGACTCAATGAAAGTGGCCTTTCCAGTAGGACCTGAAGTAAGCAGCAACCACTTCTAAAAGATAGGTCCTGAAAGCATTCTCAATCCTTGCAGATGAGGAACACTGCTCTGTTAGAAAAAAGGTTTCTATCCAGATGGAGGGCGAGAGAGGATTCAGAGTAGTAGGAAGATGGAGGTCTGAGGTGTCAATCGAAGCCAAGACATTCAAGTTCGAAGAGGAAAGGACCAAAGGCAAGGATGCACTGAAAATCAGAGAGAATAACAGGGTGACAATGTTGATATCAAAGGAGGCCATAACATGGATGAAAGGCTTCATAGATGGGGCTATCAACTCTGGTAAGGTGAATGGCTGGAAAAACTCCATGTCAGTTCCAGGCAAGAGATATGTAACAGAATTGAAAAGAAACAAGAAGGGGTGGTTCATCACTGTGGTGGAGTTTTTTGGAACAAATGGAAAACAAGTGCTCTGTGTGCCAGAAGGGAGATTGTAGAAAGTGTGGATGGCTTTTGTGAAGGTGCTGCAGTCTTACCTTGTAGCTTCGGAAGATAAGGGAGTGGATGGAGGGAAGGTAACTGGCCAAAAGTTCGAAGACCATGGTCAAAAAACTCAGGAGGCAGCATCGATTGGTACCTCTGGGAGTGTAGAAGTTGTTGGACAGTTTTGTATGCCCTTAGCTTCAATCAGAATGATGTACCTTATGAGTTTATTGTAAATGAACAAAAGTGCATATTTGATTCATGTTCCCTTGGTATGTTTCTGTGTAATACCCTTAAACTGGATACTTAATGAGACTCGTGTTAGTTTAGAATGTTCATAGCCAGTGGGTCGGTTTGGGGAGACCTATCCTGACAAGGCTGACACTGTGGTGCCTCCAAGTCGGTTGGGGCCTGTCTCAGCTGCCAGGGTGAGACCCTAGGCACATACAGTGTAGGATTAATTGAATCTTTGAACTGGACCAGATTTCCAGTATTGCCCTAGACTTGATTATGATACTACACTAGGTGTCAGATTGGGCTATCTTTGATATACCAATCAGTGAGATCCTTAGCGGGGGTCAAAACCTGGGTATATTGGAACAGTCTGAGAATTCATCTGAGTGGGTGATCATAGTGACAGGATCAGCCCCTTTGTCAGACAAAGGTAATGATCGGGGATGCACTCTCTCTGATGGAAACCAAGACTGCCGGCAGCTGATTTCAATTGTTGAGATTTTGTATATTCGAGCCACCTCGCGAGCCTCACGAGCCGAGCTCTAGTAGGCTCGAGCTCGGCTCGTTTAATAATTGAGCCACTGAATTGGGCTCAAGCTCAAGCTCGAGCTCGAGCTCGGCTGAAACCGAGCCGAGCCGAGCTCGAGCAACTCGTGAAAAGCTTCGCTCGTTGCCACCCCCAGCTGGAGGTGACATGGATGGGTGGAATATTGCAAGCTTATTTCAGGGTGAAGGTTGTAACTGGATTAACTCATCTCCAAGACTCCAAAGTGTGCAAGGTACAACAGAAGGGGCAAATCGAGAGAACCTGAAGTAGAGCAGGAACACACCTTCTAGGGGTGAATCAGGGGTAGAGTGGAAAGATCACCAGGGTGACCAAAGGACAGAGGCACTTTCCCACCAACTCAAGGAGATAGACATTTACCAACCTCTGGAACAGGAGAGGGAGACAAGGAACAATCATTTTCCAACCTTTTCATCAATCCCAGGTAACCAAGTGAATCCGGTTTGTGCTACTAATGTGTTTTCTGTGTCTCTGGTTCCAGATTTCGTCCCAACGCCATGTCTTGTAGCCCATGAATATGCAACCAAGCTAGATGGTGGGTTGTCCGAGGTAGTGGAGAGGGGAATGAAGGACTGTGGGAAGGTGCGGGAGGGGAGATACAAGAACAAAAAAGTGTGGGAAATCATCGAAAGAGTGTTTAATGAAGTTGAAGGAATTCTGACTTGGAGGAGGGATGGGGAGGAAGGAAGAGGGGAGGGGTTAGTGGAGAGGAAGGAAAGGAAGGAGGGTAGAGTGGGAGAGGAATGTGGGGAGAGAACATGGTAGGAGGGAGGTAACAGGAGAGGGTGGATGGATGGAGAGGAGAGAAGAGGGGTGGGACCAGAGGTGAGGAGGGAAGGGCAGGGGGCAGAGATGGAGGGGAAAATGCAGGAAGGATAGGGGTGGAGGATTCGGTGAAAGAGGACTTGATAGTAGAATTTGTGGGGAAGTTGGGATGCAGGTTGGAAGATTTGAATGTGTTGAAAGAAGGTTTACAGAAGAGGAAGGAGATAAAAACAAAGAAGAGGAAATTGGGTGAAGTAGAGAGACTGAAAAGAGATGTAGAAGGGGACAAGAAGTTCGGGGTAACAAAAGATAGAAGAAAAGGGAGAAAGTAGTGGGTAGGTGGAGAGGGAGTTAAGAAAAAAGTGGAAATGAAGATACTTAGTTGGAATGTGAGGGGAATAGGGAGTGCAAGGAAAAGAGCAACAATAAAAGAGGTGATAAGGAGGTATGACCCAGATATTGTTCTGTTACAGGAGTCCAAGAGAATGGAGTTTAATAACAGATGGGCAAGGAGTGTATGGAAAGCCAGGGGGATTAGCTGGGTGGCTGCTCCTTCATGGGGTGCTTCGGGGGAGATTGTAACAATGTGGAATAGGGATGTGGTTGAAGGCCTGGAGGAGTTGATTGGAAAGTATTCGGTTTCCATGAAGTTTAAGTAGCAAGAGGATGGTTATGTATGGGTGCTTACAAATGTATACGAACCAAATGACTATAGAGAGAGAAAGGAGTTGCAGGAGGAATTGGTTGATGTTAA
This sequence comes from Nelumbo nucifera, assembly GCF_055504915.1. NCBI lineage: Eukaryota > Viridiplantae > Streptophyta > Magnoliopsida > Proteales > Nelumbonaceae > Nelumbo > Nelumbo nucifera. The sequence continues at coordinate 27,685,727 of NC_142649.1, forward strand.
AGGGTTCTGGGATGGGCCATGGTGTGTGGGTGGGGACTTTAATGGGATCAAATACTTAAAGGAAACCAATAAGATTAATCAGAGGGTGACAAAAAGCATGAGGAAGTTCAATAGGTTTGTGGATGCCTTTGAGCTTAAAGAGATTCCTCTAGCCCACAAAACATGGTCAAATCTCCAATCTAGACCCACTTGCTCTAAGTTTGATAGATTCCTGTTCTCTTTGGATTGGGAAGAACAGGGAAGTTTGGCTTCTAGAGCTCTTCCAAGGGTGACCTCAGATCATTGGCCCATAGTGATTTGCAAGGAGGAAAGAAGTGGAGGACCCACCCCCTTTAGATTTGAAAATATGTGGTTACTCCATCCTGGGTTAACCAATAAAGTAAGGGAGTGGTGGTCTGACTGCAACCCAATGGTGGAATTGGGGGGGGGGGGGTGAGATTCCATAAGAAACTACAATTTGTGAAAGCAAAGATCAAGGAGTGGAATCTTTTGGAGTTTGGGAGGTTAGAAGAAAGAAAGAGAACTCTGATGGATTGACTTGAAAGCCTTGACTTTAAAGAAGAAATGGGAGAATTGGGAGAATTTGGAGAGGAAGATAAGGAACTCAGGAGAGGCTTGAGAAGACAGTTAAAGGATTGCTTGCATAAGGAGGAAATAAGCTGAAGGTAAAAATCTCAGTGTAAACGGTTGTAGGAGGGAGTCAGAAACACTAGGTATTTTCACTCTTTGGCAGATGGAAGGAGAAGGAGGAATTTTATCTCCAAATTGGTAGTAGGTGGAGTTGAGTGAACACAACAAGAGAAGATAGCTGGGGCTTGTATGAAGCACTTTAAATCCAAATTAAGAAGGCTGATAAGTAAAAGGGTGTGGGTAGAAGGATTGGATTGGCCAGATGTAGGGGTGGAGAACAGGAGAAGGTTGGAAAGAAGATTTGATTTGGAAGAGATCAAGGAGGCTGTGTTTTATATGGATAGAACGAAAGCTCCAGGGTTGGATGGGTTCACAATGGCTTTTATCAAGACTACTGGGATATTTTGAAAGAAAATCTTTTGTTGGTGTTTGGGGAGTTTTTTAGGAGAGGAATTATCAATCTAGGTGTGAACTCTACATTTATAGCTTTGATTCCAAAAAACAAAGATGCTTCCCACCCGAAGGATTTTAGGTCAAATATCTTGGTAAATAGCCTGTATAAGATCATTGCTAAGGTGTTGTCTTTGAGGCCGAAGGAGGTTTTGCTAGACATCATCTCACAAAATCAAGGAGCTTTTGTGAGTGGAAGAAAAATCACTGATCAAATCTTAATTGCTAATGAGAGTGTGGAGAACTTTAAAAAGGCTAAAAAGAAGGGAGTGGTCTGTAAGTTGGACTTGGAAAAGGCTTATGATTTGGTGGACTAGGAATTTTTGAGGAAAGTTTTGATCAAATTTGGGTTTGGTGCTAGATGGTAAAATTGGATCATGGGTTGTGTCCGGAATTGTCATTATTCAGTGCTAGTGAATGGGACAGTAGTAGAGTTCTTTCCAGCCAGTAGGGGTATAAGACAAGGAGATCCCTCTTTGCTTTCTTGTTCATACTAATTGCGAATGTCCTGGGAAAATTGATTCACAGAGTAGACTCGAGGGGTCTCATTAGAGATTGGAGAGCCGGGAGGGCGGAAACCCCCCTCACTTACAGTTTGCTGATGACACGATTCTGTTCTATGAAGGTGGTTACGTGAGCTCTATTAGGAACTTGAAGTTGGTGATACAACTGTTTGAGCAAATGTCTAACTTGAAGGTGCACTTTGGGAAAAGTTGTGTAGTGCGGGTGAATATGGAGGAGAGAGAGATAAGGGAGAATGCAAAAGTGTTGGGGTGTGAAGTTTCAGGGTGACCACTGAATTACTTAGGGTTACCAGTAGGTGATAATCCTATGAGGAAGAGCATTTGAAACCTGGTGGTGGAAAGGTTTGAAAAATAATTACCTCTCTCTTAGTGGAAGAATTACACTGATTAAGGCCACACTTGCTAATTTATCCATCTATTTCCTGTCTGTGTTCAAAATCCCAGTGAAGGTGTCTAACAAATTGGACAAGTTGATGAGAGATTTCCTGTGAAAGCCGGGAGAGGAGAAGAGGGGTCATAGAGTCAACTGGGAGGTAGTGTCCAGGAGTAAAACTTGTGGTGGTTTAGGGCTTGGGAATATTAGAAGAAGGAATATGGCTCTTCTAGGGAAGTGGTTTTGGAGGTTCCCCTTGGAGAAGGAGAAGCTATGGGCTAGAATAGTGGCAAGTATACATGGACTGGAGCACAATGGTTGGGATGCTGGAATCAAAGCTAGGACCACAAGCTTTTCTCCTTGGAAAGCCATTCACGATCTACTTACGGTATTCTCCCCTAATATCAGGTATGACTGCATTCTGGTAACTCCATAAAATTTTGGGAACAAACTTGGGTGGGGAATGCCCCTCTAAAGGATCAGTTTCCTTCTTTCTATGCTCTATCTGATCTTAAAAATGAGCCAATTTCATCCTTCATCACCCCGTCTTCTTCCAGTTCTGGGCTTGGGTGGAATTTGGGTCTAAGAAGGGCTTTGAAGGATTCAGACTTCAATAATATTTCGAGCCTTCTTGAACTTCTTGATAACATTGTCTTAGACCCCACAAGGGCAAGCTCTAGAATTTGGTCCCCTACCCCCACTGGCTTCTTTTCTTGTGTTTCCTTTTTCAAAGTCTTAAGCCAATCCACCAGTCCTGTAACCCCCCCTTTCCTTGCTGATGAGGTTTGGTGCAGAGCAATCCCTTCTAGGGTTGGTAGTTTTTGTTGAGAAGCCTATCTGGAAGATTCAACACTGGTGATATACTCCAAAAGAAGCGACCCAATACTTGCTTGTCACCCCATTGGTGTGTTCTATGTAAAGCGGATGGGGAGACAAGTTTTCACCTACTAGTGTCTTGCCATTTTGCGAGGTCAATTTGGGAGTAGGCTTTTTCCCTCTTTGTGCGTAGGTGGAACCCTCCATCAGATCTGCAAGGCCTTTTTTCCCCTTCTTTCTTTAGGTGGCGTAGGAAAAGGGGAAGGACTATGTGGAGAGGACTGAGGGCTGCAGTATGTTGGACATTATTGGAAGAAAGAAACTTTAGGATATTTTCAGAAGCTGAGAGAGGGGTGGAAGAACTAAAGGCTATCATTCATATTAGGGCTGTACAGTGGCTGAAATCTTTGGAACTATTCACAGATTACACAGTGGATGACATGTTGAGGAAGTGGGGTGAAATAGCAAAATGCACACAGACCAAGTCAGTAATGAGCGTGTCTTGGACCCCTCCACCTGCTGGATTCATGAAATTAAACTTTGATGGGAATAGTAATGGGAACCCTGGACAATTAGGGATTGGGGGTGTCTTTAGGAATGAGAATGGGGTAATTTTTGCCATGTTCTCAGGCCCAATTGGAGTGGGTGACTCCCTTAGAGCTGAGATCTTTGCAGTTATGGAAGGAGTCCAGAAAGCTAAGGAGATGAACATCAGAAAACTCCTAATTGAAGGGGATTCAGAGGTGGTGATAGGGTGGCTGAATGCAAACAGCAATGGTTTATGGAAGTACAGTAATCAGAGGAGAAAATTTAAGTGGCTGGTGCGGGAGATGGAAGTTAAAATGTGCTGGGTTAAAAGATCAGCCAATTCTCTAGCTGATGGTTCATCTAAACAAGGGGCATAAAGGGATTAAATGTTTTGGGCTAAGTTGTAACTTTATTGTCTCTTCCTATTCTTATGTTTTTCTTGAGGACCTTTGTTGTACTTGGAAGATAAGTGTGTTTGTCTTCCTTATGTAACTTTTTTGGTGAATTAATGAAACTGTTATTGATAAAAAAAAAAACATATTCTTAAGCACATAATTCCTCACCAAAATGACCAAAAGAGCAAATCAGAAGATTAATTCATCATCATCATCATCCAAGCCTTATCCCAACTATATAGGTCGGTTACATGAATGCTGTTTCACCAGTAAGTTATTGGCGCTTAGATCATTTCTTACTACTTCTACCATTGTCCTTTTTTGGTTTACCCCTTGCCCCTCTAGCCTCTTCGACTTGTAACAAATCACTTCTTATAGGTGTTGTTGATGGTTTTCCATGTACATGACCAATCATCTTAATCTATTTTCATTTTATCACCTATTAGAGCTACTCCTAAGTTCCTATGAATGCCTTCATTTTTTATCATATCCTTTCTAATTTTTCCATTCATCCAACCCAGCATACACATTTCTGCCTTGCTCTTTTCTGGACATGTTATTTCTTGACTGCCCAACAGTCTGCTCTATGCAACATAGCTGTCCTTAGAACCGTTTTATAGAATCAGCAATAAGAAGATAATGAGAAAACTTACCTTTTTCTGGATCTTTCTATCTGTTGTATCAACATCAACATAATAACCAGCCTGATGAATTTGATCCCGCACCTATAAAGACAAAGCAGAAAATAAAATAATGGAAATACTATCAAACAAATATTAACAATTTACAAGATAATGGAAATACCATCAACAAATATCTGTACACAGACAGAAAGCAACACTAGCACCTAAGTCTGCTTTTTATCATAAAATTCTAATTCAATTTCTGAAAGGCACCTCCAGGTTTATCCATTTGCATAACTAACTCTTAATATTGATCAAAATTAACTCTTAAACATAACAATGATTTCTAAGAAAGAAAGCGGGTGATAAAAGGGAGGACAAATGGCCCCTTTTGGCATCAATTCCGGAAAATTGTTGTACTCAGAATTTTCCAAAAAAATAATAATAATTCTGGATTTCCAGATTCTGAGAAAGAATGTGGGTGTTTGGCCACAACACTTCTTTTTTTTTTTTTGATAATTGAAAAAACAAAGAAGTGTTGTGGCCCAACGTTTCTTCCTTTTTCTTTAATATTGAAAAAAAATAATCTATTTTTTCTGCAACTCAACTGAGGAACCAAACCAGTCTGACCCACCATCTCTTTCCAACCGCAAAATAAAGACCATAACATTTAAATTGTTTAACCATAGGCAGAAAAATTCATCCAGAAAATAAAGAAAACAGAGCATTTGAATCATTTCACCATAGCATTAGGAAATATTCATCCACACGCACAAAAGAAAAAAGAAACAGTTGAGAAGGAAAGGAGGAAAAAATCAAAGAAAGAACCATTTTGTCTCTAGTTGCACTGTTGAGAGCAGAGGAGCCATCGGGGGTAGATTGAACAAATGAGAGACAAAAATTGATGGGGCCTAGTTTTTTGGACAGAAATTACCTTTGTTGCCCCTGCTTTCATGTGTATGCTGGGTACCATAGCATTAGGAAATATTCATCCACACACAAAAGAAAAAAAAAAGTTGAGAATGAAAGGAGGAAAAAATCAAAGAAAGAACCATTTTGTCTCTAGCTGCACTGTTGAGAGCAGAGGAGCCATTGGGGGTAGAGATTGAACAAATGAGAGACAAAAATTGATGGGGCCTAGGTTTCTTGGACAGAAATTACCTTCGTTGCCCCTGCTTTTATGTGTATGTTGGGCACATGTGTTCACAACTTAAAAAGGGATGTAGCGAGAATTGAAGGATGGCAAGAATCCATCCTTCCAGAAATGAAAAAAATTGTTTTTGAGAAACGCACACCAGGCCCGATTTTCCTTTCTAGAATTGAATACAAATTTGAGAATTGATGCTACCAAACATCATTCTCATCCAGAGGATTGCAAGAATCAGAAGAATCAATCCTCTAGATTGATACCAAACAGGGCCATAGTAGAGAAAGATATCTATTTTTGGATTCTTTGGTAGCAATGAGATGTAAGCAGGTCTGTAAAAGATATTAGAAGATGGCTAACTCTAAACAATCAAATGTAATCATGGTATGAGAAGAGAGGAATCAGGCACAGGGGGATTGGAAGGAGCTCTCAAGAATTAAGGTTCTGGTGTGCTTGATGCCAGATCATATTGCTATGTTGCTGGACCAGGTGAAATTTTACTTTTTTTTTCCTTCCATTCCTCTTCTTTTAAGTTTTATATGTCCTCTTTCTTGTCTTTTACCAATCAAAATAAGATAGACGTCATTTAATAATGCCATAATGGCTTAAGTGGTTGAACTGAACGACTTATTATTGTCTTTAAATGGATAAAATAATTAAATAGTATAACATGGGGCTTCATATATTCTTGAGGAACTTCTATGTAGCATTTCCTTTTTTATATCCTAGCTTATTGAATGCCATTTTGTATAAAACGTCACTTGGCAACAAAGGCAACATTTTAGGCCCCTTTTTGTAGGTATATAATGTTAGAATTCAAAAAATATGAATTATTTTAATAATATGTACTTTTCCATAGACATGTCTGTAATTCCATATTTTCTCTTGCCGGTCAAACTCTTAGACACAGCAGATTTCAACTCCTGTACTCATATCCATGTATCATTGGCTAAAAGACAAAGCAATAAGTCATTCAGTTCAATGGATGCTAGAACTCCTGCTTTAATATGTGCAGTATGTGGTAACTCCGCATTTGGTCCACTGACTACTAACAGTTCAATGTATATGCTAAAACCATAGATGATTCAAAAAACAGCTCATGCCTCATGCATACCTCATATAAAAAAGGCAGAAAGAAAGAAAAGGAAAGGGATTGCTAGAGGCATACACCTCATACAAGATACTCCTTTCAGTTAGTGTAATGTATCTTCATTCTTCTTAATACAAAATATAATAAAAAAAGAAACAAAAAAAAGATGAAATCCTTCTTCCTCTTCTTCCTCCTCATCCCCCTCCCCTCGAGAAAACTAAACTGAAAAATTTGATTAACTGAACCGATTGGTTTGGTATTCTTGAAAAACTGAAGGACTCGTTTTTGATTAACTTAAGCAAATCGGTATATATATATATATATATATAACATATCATATATTATCTATTATATATAAATATATTATGTATTTATACATTTATTTATAATATTATATATATATACATAAACCAAAGAACCAAAACTGGTTGATTCAGTTCGATTTCAGTTGGGGGATTAAAAAACCAGTAGTATCAGTTCGGTTTCAAAAAATACCCCACAATTCAGTTAACCAAACCGTGAACATCCCTAAAGTAAGCTTACCCTTCTTATGCTTGAGAAGCTAACACCTCTTACATTCTGCAATACGCCTCACACCTCTAGGTAGTGAAACGCCTCACACCTCTATGTTGCCTTGCAACAAAAATTAATAGTTCTGCTCCTAACTGATTTGCAAACTGCATCCCTTGTAAGGCAGCTAATAGTTCTTCCCTAGTGGAGTCCCCAAAGTAAAAAGAGTACGACCTCTCCCTGTTCATTTCTCAAGGCACCTCCCAATACAGAGAGACACGGGTTGCCTTGACTGCTCCCATCAAAATTCAGTTTCAAAGACCCTCCACGAGGGGGCACCCAGCTTACCAATACCCTATTCTTTAAAAATGAACTTCTAGCTACAGCTGGCCAATTCCTCCAAATATCATTAAAAGAGAAATTGTGAAATAAGTTTCTAGAAGTAGAGATGGAAGAGGCCTAGGGATATGAAATGTAGGATAAGAAATACAGCATTATTGGGGAAATGGTTATGGAGGTGACTGTTGGTGAAGGGATGGGTTATCCATCATATGGATGGCGAACCTTCTAGGAATCGTATTCCCAATTTAGAAAATTACATTTTCAAGGTTTGTTCTTATAACCAAACCAGACAAAATCTGAAACCAAGATTATGGAGAAATATACCTGATACGGAATCCATGCAAAAATGCTCCTCCCAATGCAGGTGTTCACGCCCAAATACCAAATCCTCCCTCCACTGAAGATGACACAACTTAGGATGAGGCAAGATCAGTAGGTAGTTCTTCACCAAGAACTTTTGATTCTTCAACAAGAATCGAATGGGGTAGAGAGCACAACCTCAAAATTGTTTCTTCTAGCAAGAAAAAATATCAAGATCAAATCTTGATCAGTTCAAAGAAATGGAGATCGAACAAGGTAGGGCAGCAAGAGCAGGGAGAAAAAACTGAAGGTGGAAATAGTTAAATTGTGTTCTCTTCTATATGTATTTTTAGATCCGCCCTACTCTTTATATATAGCCTTAAAGAGATAATCTCCTAATTTGATTAGGAGCTTCCCGATCCAAATCTTTATTTGGATCTGAACTCTAAGCGATAAGGATAATCCCTTATCTTATCTGCAAATCAAGATCAGCTACTCCTAATCAAATTAGAAGTTTCCTGATCCAAATCTCTATTTGGATCTGGACTCTTAAGTGGATAAGAGTTATCCTCTTATCCTTATCTGCCGATCCATACCCAGATTCACCCCTATTTAATTAATCCAATTAACCCACTTCAAAATGGGCTTTAGGCCCATTTGAAATTTCTTCTCAAATTTGATACATAAAGACAATTTTATAAGGTTACAACTCCTCTAAAAAGTAAATCTCCATCACTCAGTCTTCTGCTTGTCTTGAACCCCTGCAATGTATTACATGCATGAGTAGAAGCCCCGGAGTCAATACACCAGGAAGCAGAAATGACCAACATATTGGTCTCTATGACAAAGGATTCGAAATTACCTTGTTTCTTGGTCTCCAGGTACTGAAGACAATTCCTCTTCCAGTGGCTGGTCTGCTTGTAGAAGTGACAGGCATCTGATACCTTGTCCTTCTGCTTTTTAGGCTTGCTAGTTTTATTCTGAGGTTTCTTCTTTGCCTTCCTCTTCTTCTTGCCCGATTTGCAACCTTCAACAAGCATGGCCATGGGCTCATCCTTCTTTATCAGTTCTTCGGCCCTCTGCAACATATTGCTGAGTTCCTGAAGGCTAACATTTAGCTTGTTCATATTATAATTCATGATGAACTGATTGAAGGAAGGAAGCAAAGAGTTCAGGATGGCATCAACTTTGGTGACATGATCTAGCCCAAATCCAAGAGCCTCCGAGGAAACCTTTGCACGCCTCCGTTACCTTTTGGGAGGCCTACGCCCCATAGAAACTGTCTACCTGAGATTGTCCCTTGGCTCGTAGGTCCTGACAAAAGGTTAGAATTCTAGCTCTTCCAGAGTGGTATCTCACTGATGGCTCGGGCCCCCCCATCATCTTAAGACAATGGTCATGAACTAGTTGGTTCTTGGATATTTGAGTGGTCATAAACTGCTTTAAGACCTTTTGACGAGTGGAACGATTTTGCTCTTCGTACATGGTCCTTAGACTATCCAAAATATCCTTGAAGACTTCAATCTAATCGAACTGTCTTTGTTTCTGATTGTCTAAGGAGGCTATGATGTAGCACCGGGCAAGAGAGTTTTTCTCCTCCCATTCTTGATATTCCCTCCTGTGGGCCTTAGAGGCCCTATCACTCGGACGATCCAGAGAAGGGTTCTTAGCAAATTTGTCCAATTTCTCGGACGTCAGAACCAGCATAAGGTTACAAAACCAATCAACGTACTTTCGGCCCTTAAGCTTATTATCGTCCACCAATTTGACAAATTGTTCGTTTACCATTTTTGGTAAAAGTTAAAACAAATATTATTCCACAACTTGATTTGATTCATGTTATCTACATAGAAATGGTTTTTAATCTATGTTCCATTTCCATTTATTCATCTCTAAGATTTCCCTCCTATCTCAGTGGCGGACACTGAAAAATGTCTCTGGATATGTGGGAAACCACATACACTGCATGGAACCAATTGTTTCAGTTGCATAACCCCACCACCTTCTGTGAAGAATCATATCCACTCATCTTATGAGTTTTCCCTTTGACCTCTATCAGATAAGGTTCATTGCCATTTTAGGTTAAACATTTTTGTTCAATAAGTGCTTACCCATCATATTCGTGAACTCTAAGGTGTCGTGAGAGAGTCTTCCATTTTAGGATAGGCCCCTCCCACATCGGTCTATGACGCACCTATCATCTTATGAAACAATCCAACAACAAATGGATAGCCCAATTTTATGGTGCATCTCCTCATTACTAAAGGACCCATCTTCATGCTAATGATGGAAGGCCTTTAGAGACTTCATCATATGAATCTCCCTATCACATGCACTTATATTTTACTGGAGGGAACGAAATATTACGCCCTAGTTCTGATTTAGGTCAAACCAAAGTGACTCACACTGACTTTCTCAGAGTCGGATTTAAATGGGCCCTAAACGGCTAGGGTTCCACACGGTTACTCTTAGGGAGGAAGTTGATGTGGGGCCCATCATACAGGGAGATCATCCAATGATCTTATGGACACCATGGCAATGATGTGCATTCAGCCATGGTGTACAAAAGAGCCACTATCGAATTAACATGGGCCAAGTGCTTATGGCCCATGTACGCAGCACATCACACATCCATACATCTCATGTAGGAAATAAATTGATCCAATCAATCTAAGCATCTATAAAACCCTAAATTAATTAGGTTAAATCAATATCAGCCCAACAAAGCCCATAACATCATCAAATAACATTATCTAGGTATATGGGCCGAATAGCAAAGAGCAGTTTGGCCCATATGGCTGAATCAGAGCTGATGCAGTTTTAACATATTAAAACTGGATTTTATAGAGGTGGGCCGAATTAAAACGTGAAGTGGGCCATCAACCCTCTGGCCAAAATTGAATTTGGGTCAAAAAAACCAACCCCATCGAACCAAGAATTCGGTCCAACCAGTTTGGACCAAATCTGGTACAAATTGACCCAAGTTTTGGTGTCCAGTTCAAGATTTTATTCAAGAATAATGATCTGAAAAATAAATTAAGTCCAGATAATCAAAATTATCAAGAAAATGAAATAAGAGGGCTGCACTATGATAATCTTGGACATCCTACAAACCTGCAAAGAAAAATTAATCGCAGATTGCAGAATCGAAATCTGCAAAATCCCAGATCACATAACTTCTTTCTGCGAAATCTTCTCCTCTGTCACGCACTCCAGCAATCCCCAAATGAAAATAAAATAGAAAAAACTAATTTTTCTATTATTACATCACATTAAATTCCTATACAATTTGTCTAAAAAAAATTATTTACAGACCAAATCAAATAGAAAAGAAATAGCAAGGTGCGCAAATCTTGGCACTAGAAAGATTCGATCTCCATCACACGTGCAGCCCAAGAATTCAAGAAACATTCACAGAACAATTCCATAAATATAACAGAATAATAAAGATTTATTTTTCAGATCATTCGCCCATAAACTGGGAACCAATTTCCAGAAAAAAACGCTAATTGCACAAATCGGGTAAAACGCCTTCTACCCTTTTGCGCAGATCCAGATCTGATCTAATTCGGTTCAAGACTTGAACTTGGCTCTGATACCACTAAAGGGATGGGATATCCATCATATGGATGGCTGAACCCTACAAGAAGGTTGGGCGAAATTTCAAAAATTTCTTCACTCCCATCCGAGAATCGTATTCCCAATTTAGAAAACTGCATTTTCAAGGTTCATTCTTGTAACCAAACCAGACCAAATCTGAAACCAAGATTAGGGAGAAGTATACTTGATACAGAATCCATGCAAAAATGCTCCTCCCAACGTAGGTGTTCATGCCCAAAGAGTGTACCAAATCCTCCCTCTACTGAAAATGGCACAACTTAGGATGTGGTAGGATCAATAGGTAATTTCTTCACCAAGAACCTCTGATTCTTCAGCAAGAATCAAATGGGATAGTGAGCACAGCCTAAAAATTGTTTCTTCTAGCAAGAAACAATATCAAGATCAAATCTTGATCAGTTCCAAGAAATAGAGATCGAACAGGGTAGGGCGGCAAGAGCAGGGAGAAAAACCTGAAGGTGAAAAAAGTAAAATTGTGTTCTCTTCTGTATGTATTTTCAAATCCGTCATTCTCTTTATATATAGCCTTAAAGAGATAATCTCCTAATCTGATTAGGAGTTTCTTGATCCAAATCTTTATTTGGATTTGAACTCTTTAAGTGATAAGGATAATCCCTTATCTTATCTGCAGATCAAGATCAACTACTCTTAATCAAATTAGAAGTTTCCTTATCCAAATCTCTATTTGGATTTGGACCCTTAAGTGGATAAGCGTTATCCTCTTATCCTTATCTGCTGATCTATACCCAGATTCGCCCCTATTTAATTAATCCAATTAACCCAGTTCGAAATGGGCTTTAGGCCCATTAAGCTTTCAGTCTCACTTCCTTTTAATGCTGGCTAACTTGGCTCTCTTTGTATAGCGTGGGACCCTATCATTGATCTACACATCAGCCAGATGGGTTCAGCCCAGCCTTAGTTACAAGGCCTGGCCGAATTCATTGTAAGACACAGTGAACCCCTGAGTCCATCACCATGGGCTCTTAAATGGGCCCAACATTTACACTAAATGGTCATTGGGTCCAACCATCTTATGAAGACCCAATGACTGTGGGCAGATGCAAGATTAGCCCATTAGGTATAACTCTCAATGGTCTTACACTTAGCCTCTCAGCCCTTAATGATCAAACACTGCCCGACAAGAGATGACCTCTCCATCAGCTGCATGGTACAGTGCTGCATTCTCTACTCACATGGATCCCGGGAATTAAAACCTTTTGCAAACATTTTGAAACCATAGTATATATATATATACATATATGTATATCTCTATATAAATATATTTTGTAAAATAAAATTTCAAACACATTTGAAATCCATTGCAAACAGTTTAGGTTTCCATCAGAGAGAGTGCATTCCCCCATCCTGTCACTATGACCACCCACTCAGATGAATTCTCAGACTATCCCAACATACCTAGGTTTTGACCCCTGCTAAGGATCTCACTGATTGGCACATCAAAGACAGTCTAATCTGACACCTAGTGCAGTACCATAATCGAGTCTAGGGGTCAAGTGTAACATTCCAATTTTGCCTATCTGTCTCCAAGGTGCAGGGCAACGTTGGAATTTGGTTTGGTTCAAGGTTTCAAGAAAACTCACACTGCATGTACCTCAGGTCTCACCCTGGCAGCTGAGACAAGCCACCCCAACCAACTTGGCAGTACATCAATGCCAGCCTTAGCAAGATAAATCTCCCTAGATCTATCCAACAGTTGTGTAGATTCTAAACTAACACGAGTCTTATATGTGTCTAGTTTAAGGGTATTACATAGAAACACACCCCAATAACATGAATCAAATATGTACTTTATTCATTTACAATAAATGTCATAATGTACATCATGCTGATTTGAGCTAAGGGCATACACTGTCTAATAGTTGGAACAGGATAGACTATGACACAAAGTGATTGGCAGCATACATGGATTGGTAGACAATGGTTGGGATGCAGGAGTTGATCCTAGGGCTTCTTGATGTTTTCCCGGTAAAGCTATTCATGGTATTTTGCCTTCCATCCTTCCTTGCATTAAACTTGTGCAAGAAACAGAGTGTTGTTCTGGGGAGATGTTTGGGTTGGAGAGAGTCCCCTTAGGGATAGGTTCCCTACTATTTATTCACTGTCAAAAAGTAAAAGAAAAGTGATCTCTTTGGTTTTTATTGATAATTCTTGGGACTTGGGATTAAGGAGAGGTTTAAGGGAGACAGAAAAGGCAATGGTGGACGAACTAGTTTTCCTTTTAGGGTCAACCTTTCTAGATCAATCTTGTGAGGATAGTAGAATTTGGAAACCTTTCATGTCTGGTGTTTTCACTTGTTCCTCTTTCTTTAATGTCCTCATTCAATCAAATAACCTTGCAAGAAACTTTCCATCAAAGGAGGTATGGTGTAGCCCTATTCCCCAAAAAATTTGGGATTTTTGTTGGGAGGTGGTTCATCAAAAAATCAATACTATGGATGTGTTGCAAAGAAAAGGCCAAATTTCTGCCTTTCACCCAATGTTTGTAGCCTCTGCTTGGGTTCTGGTGAGACGATCGCATGCGTATTAATATCTTGTCCTTTTGTGCACTTTATTTGGTCCTGGCTCTCTTCTCTCTTTGTTTGCAGGTGGAGACCTCCCCGGATGTGATAGCCTTTTTGACCCAAGCTTTTTTTTCATGCAACCAAAGAGGCGTGGTAGAGTTATGTGGAGAGACACAAGAGTAGCTATACTCTGGTTAGTCTTGGAAGAAAGAAATAATGGGATCTTCAAAGGAGTGGAGAAATCCAAGGAGGCAACTATATAAAGAACAATCATTATGACTATCCATCGGTTGAAAACTCTAGATTTGTTTAATGATTTCTGAGCTGAGGACATATTTAGGAATTGGGGAGTGGTGGCAGCTACAACATCTATAATACCTATTGTGCAGGAAAGTGGTCCCCTCCAACACAACAAAGAATAAAGTTGAACTTTGATGGGAGCTCTAGAGGTGACCCAAGGCCTTCAGGTATAGGGGGAATATTCAGAGATGGAGATGGGAGAATTATTGCTATGTTTTCTAGGCCAATAGAGGGGAGACTCATTGCGAGTAGAAGTGATGGCTCTGCTTCAAGGTGTAAAATATGACATGCAATTGGGATTACACCAAGTAGAGATAGAAGGAGATTCAAAATTGTTAATGGACTGGTTGCAATCAGGCAAGTTGGGAGCATGAATGTATCAACAGCCCATACAGGAAATTCTCAATATAACAAAGGAGCTTGATGCAGGCTTCAAGTGGAAAAGAAGATCAGCTAATGGTCTGGCAGTTCTGTAATTCAATTACTTGGGCTCAACTCCTATCTTAGGGGTTGACAATTGTATCTTAATTTTACGGTAATGAAGCTACCGTTTCCAAAAAAACTGTGAAATAACTCCAGTATCTTTAACCAATGTATTACCCTACACAGCACACATTCCATTAGTTCTTGACTACTCTCCTTTTCACTAAAGATCTAGCATTCCTTTCTTCCTAGATTGTCCAAATCAAAGCTGCCCTGGCACATCTCCACATAACCCATCCTCTTTTGTTAGGCCAAGAGAAGAAAGAAGGGTTAAAGAGTATGCTTACTTCCGCTAGCGTATTCCACCTGCACCCAAACAACGAGAAAAGCCAAACTCGTAACTCTAAGGTAAAGGAGCAGGAGATTAGCAAGTGGTAGCAATCCTCACTGACCAAGGTGCACAAGAAGATCAGAGATGCAACAGAAGACAAGGATACTCATTTCTCGATTACCAGATAGTTGAAATTTCATAAGAGAAGTATAAAAACAATAAGTAGTTATACATACATAGTGGATTATCGCCATTCTAGATAATAAAAGTTATTTTGGTAGAGATAAATATGATTTAGGTCACAAAATACAAGAAAACATGCAACCAACTTATACCTGTAATGCATATGGTTGAGATTTCTCTGACACAGGGCAAACTACTGCTTGGCGTGGACTAAGCCAAAAAGGCCATTTTCCTTTATAGTGCTCCAAAAGTATTGCAAACATACGCTCAACAGACCCAAGAATGGCCCTGTGTATCATAACAGGTCTCTCCCTCTTAGCCTCATCCTCTGCTGAATAAGACAAGTTGAAACGTGAAGGGAGCTGAAAGTCCAGCTGCAAACAACATCAATTTGTTCAATTAAGTACCCAACTTATAACTTAAGGTGCCATTTAATACTGGATGAAGTTGCTGAATTGAATGACTTATTAATCAGTCTTTTAGTGAATAAATTAGTTAAGCAATAAATTATTCAAGGGTGTTGAAAGTCCAGCTGCAAACAACATGAATTTGTTCAATTAAGTACCCAACTTATAACTTAGAGTGCCATTTAATACTGGATGAAGTTGCTGAATTGAATGACTTATTAATCAGTCTTTTAGTGAATAAATTAGTTAAGTAATAAATTTATTCAAGGGTAATAGTAATCGACCCAACTTAAGCTTCAGTTCAGCCACTTCAGTTGTTATCAAATGGTCCTTAGTAAAAGAACGGTAAAAACGAATTTCAGTGTGCCATTCAAACTGACTTGTAGCGTTGCGCACTGGAATTTCCTCTTTAAGGCATCAAAAACACTAATATCGATCTTCGGTCCATAAAATGCACCATCTCCTTCATTTATCTGTAAAAAATAACATACCTAAATAGCTAAACAAGAGGTCCATAATAAAAGAGGGAAGCAAAAAGAATCAACAAAAACAAGCAAATTCTACAGAAAAAAAACAATGTGATAAATCAGGAATACCCCTTACTAGTATTAATAAATTATTCCTCACTAACAACTAGGCACCAATTTATACATATCTTAATCACAGATACATGAAACCTAAATGGAACTTGGATTCTATGTATGAAAACCAATTCGAAGATGATATCATTTGGCTATTAAAGCGAAATTTCTTAGGATAATGTTGAAATAATTGATTTTATTTTGTTAGGGTCTGTTTGGGTGACTAAAGCTTTTTTATTTTAATCTGTTATTGTAACTTTACTTAGTAGGGGCACAAGGGTCATTTCCCTTATTTTTTTCGCCCTATATATTATAATGAAGCTGGCGCCACTAGCACTGTTCCATTGCCTCTAATCCTTCTCCTTTCTTCCTTCTCTTCTCTTCTCTTCTCTTCTCTTCTCTTCTCTTCTCTTCTCTTCTCTCCTCTTCTACTGTAATCTTCAATCGGATTTACTGTCAATATGGTACCAGAGCGTGGCCATTGAATCTGGGCGATCAAGTGTCTTCTCCAAGCTGCTGAATCTGGGCGGAACAGAGGAATAAATCTGTGCTGATCGAATCAGATCTGCAACTGGTACCGCCCTTTTTTTCTGTTTTTCTTTCTTCCCTTGGTCATGTACCAAGAGGAAAACAAATGGATCTGAACCACTGAATGTCAGCAAACCCTTGTGAGGTTTTTTACCTTTGTTTGTTTTGGATCGTGTGATCATGTACCTGTGAAAGGTGGCTGTAGGTCACGTATGACCTGTTTTCTCTACTTGTTGGCTTGATGTCTTGTGTGTAAGGATCTCCCCTTGTGATTAATGCTTGTAGACCTTCTGGAAAACTAGTAGGCTGGGACTGTTATTCCGTACAGGTCTGAAAACCAGATCTGTCATATTTTTTTTTGGAAATTGGTGCTGGTCTTGTGCACAGATTAAGTCCAAAAACTGGTGTGTGGACTGATCACTTGTTGTGTGTGGAGTCTTTTGTTCTGAGATTCTGCTACTTCAAGGATTTCTGGAAGTCAAAATGGAGTGAGTGGGGAAATGGATATGAATTTCCCCATGGCTGTTATTCCCTTTGATGGTCTGAATTACCTTGAATGGTCTAAGGGAATAAAACTCTACATCACTGCTAGGGGAAAGTGAAGGATCCGAAGAGCGGAAGTTATGAATATGATAGATGGGACCAAGAAAATAGTATGGTGATGTCATGGCTCTTGGTTTCCATGCTGCCACAAGTTAGAAAAACTTTTATGTGGGCTGAAACTGCTTGTGAAATATGGGAACAAGCAAAGTCCACCTATTCAGAGCAGAGACACTATGCCAAGATATACCAACTGCAAGCTGAATCGTCCACTTGCAAGCAGGGGGAAAGGAGTCTCTCGATGTACTATTCAGATCTGACATCGATATGGAAAGAACTTTATCACTATCAGAATGTTAAGTGGAAGTGTGATGAAGATGCAAAGACATACAAATCACTTGTATCTCAACAACGGGTATTTGCCTTCCTCTTGGGGCTG
Source organism: Nelumbo nucifera (assembly GCF_055504915.1). Taxonomy (NCBI): domain Eukaryota; kingdom Viridiplantae; phylum Streptophyta; class Magnoliopsida; order Proteales; family Nelumbonaceae; genus Nelumbo; species Nelumbo nucifera. Next base: position 27,703,327 of record NC_142649.1, read on the forward strand.
CATCCTTCATATGAGTCCATCAGGGTGCAGATCTTGGAAAGTAAAGACTTGCCATCAGTTCAGAAGGTTTATGCCTTGGTTCAGTCAGAAAAGAGTAGAAGAAATGTGATGAATTGTACAAAGGGGGAGCCAGTTACCCTAGTTGTCCGGGGAAGTTCAGATACTAATGTCGGAGGTGGTTTTAAGAAGGGTGACTCTCAGAAGAAAACAGATGATAAGAGTAAGCTTTGGTGCACTCACTGCCAGAAGACAAGACACACCAGAGATACATGTTGGGATCTCCATGGAAAACCTAAATGGGCACAGGATTTGGGTAAGAAGTCAACAACTGATCAGGGCAAGAAACCAAGCCGACAGAATTAGAAAAAGTATAACTCAGCTAATATGGCATCTCAAGAGATTGGTCCCATGGTAACTCAAGAAAGGCATCCTAGTTCTGACCCTAATGAAAAGATCAACTCCTTACATGACCATTTGGAGTTATATGGTAGGACTCCTCACTAGATGGATTCTGGTCCTAGTCCTTCTACCTCTTTTGCGTCTACATCAGGTAACACTGCCACTGCCTTCCATGTGTCATCTCATACCTCTTATTCCCCTTAGGTAATTGACCCTTGAGCCTCAAACCACATGACCGATACGTCAAATTTATTTCAAGCATACAATCTTCTCTCTGTGAGAGATAAGGTGAGACTAGCTAATGGTTCTTTCTCCACCATAGCCGGCCAAGGAACCATATCTCTCCCACTCGGCCTTACCCTTTCTAATGTACTACATGTTCCTAAATTACCTATAAATTTGCTTTCCATTAGTAGTATTACTCACTCCTTGAACTGTTTAGTTACTTTTTATCCGTCTTCATGTGTGTTTCAAGATCTGGCCTCGGGGGAGACGATTGGTAGAGGAAGCGTGGTGGATGGTCTCTACGTGTTGGAGAATAAAGCTAGTCTTGTGGCTACAGAGTCCTTGAGTTCGTCCAGTGAGAGTCAAGCCTATTTATGGCACAGTCGTCTTGGTCATCTTTCTTTTGAGTCGTTAAAAGTTATGTTTCCAAAGTTGTTCGAGTCTTTGTCAGTGAGTCAGTTGCAGTGCCAGACATGTCAACTGAGTAAACATTGTAGAAGCTCTTTTCCTTTGAGAAATAAAAGATCTGAATTTCTGTTTCATATTGTTTATTCTAATGTTTGGGGCCCTGTTACTCTACTTACTGAGGTTGGATATAAGTACTTCATTACCTTGATTGATGATTACTCTAGATACGCCTGGGTTTACCCTATACGATCTAGAGATAAAGTGCCTAAAATTGTGAAAGTCTTTCAACGCATGATGTTCACTCAGTTCCAAACTGAAATCCATATTTTCTAGTCAAACAATGCAAAGGAATACTTACATAGTGATCTCACGGAATTCTTTGCTTCGTGTGGATCACTTCAATGAAGCTCTTGTGCTAGGACACCCCAACAAAACAGTGTTGCTGACAGAAAAAACCGTCTTCTTAAAGTGGCTCGTGGCTTGTTAATCCATATGAATGTATCGAAACGCTTTTGGATGGATATTGTTCTGTGTGCTACGTACATCATCAATCGTATGCCATCTCAGTTACTAGAGTATAAGGCCACACATCAACTTTTGTTTCCTACAGCTCCGTTGTTCCCCATTCCAATGTGTGTTTTGGGTGTCGTTGCTTTGTTCATAACTTGTCACCTACTCGGGGTAAACTTGATCCTCATGCTATTCCTTGTGTCTTCCTTGGTTACCCTCTATCTCAAAAGGGGTATCGTTGCTATGATCCCACCTCTCGTAAGTACTATGTCTCAATCGACGTGTCCTTTGAGAATCAATCTTTCTTCTCGGTTTCTCCTCAGGGGGAGAGTAGGGTTGAGGAGAAACAGGCTCAAACGCAACTACCTCCTCTACCTGACCCTCCTTCATTTCGTGTATTTCTTCGCTGCCACAAAAGCCAGCAGAGTTCAAGAGCTGTGGAACCTGACACTATGCAACCAACATCATCGACTTCACCGGAGGTTGATCCTTCCCATCAGCCAAGTACACTTGCTCCTCTTAATGTTGATTCCCCTGTCATTAATGATCTTGATGTTCCTATTGCTAAGAGAAAGGGTGTTGGATCTTGTACCACTAGTCATCCTATCTCTCACTTTGTGTCCTATGATCATATTTCATCTTCATATCGAGCATTTCTCTCCTTTGTTGACAGTATCCCCGTTCCTAAGAATGTGGCAGAAGCTTTATCCAAACCTAAATGGACAGATGCAATGAAGGAAGAGATTGATGCATTACACAAAAATGGCACTTGGGAGTTGGTGGATCTTCCTAAAGGAAAGGAACCAGTAGGGTGCAAGTGGGTGTTCACAGTGAAACACAAGGCCGATAGAACTGTTGAAAGGTACAAGGCCAGATTGGTGGCAAAAGGTTTTACACAAGTATATGGAGTGGACTATGTAGAGACTTTTGCCCCAATAGCCAAGATGAACTCTATCAGAATTCTCCTTTCACTGGCAGCAAATCTTGACTAGGAACTTCACCAATTGGACATCAAAAATGCTTTCTTGAACGGTGACTTAGAAGAGGAAGTGTACATGACCCAACCTCCAGGTTTTTGTGCCAAAGGCAGTGAACAAAAAGTGTGCAAGTTAAAAAAAATCTTTATATGGACAAAAACAATCTCCTCGGGCCTGGTTTAGTATGTTCCACTTAGTAGTTCAACAGATGGGGTTCAAACATTGCTAGTCCTCCATGTTAGGACAAAACACATTGAAGTGGACTAGCATTTTATAGAGAGAAACTTGTAAATGGAAAAGTGTGCACCAAAGGTCTTCATCATGTGCGACATAATGATTTGTGTGACAAGTTGGGCATGATTGACATCTATGCTCCAACTTGAGGGGGAGTATTGAAATATTTGATTTTATTTTGTTAGGTTCTGTTTGGCTGATTAAAACTTTTTAATTTTTATCTGTTATTGTAACTTTACTTAGTAGGGGCACAAGGGTCATTTCTCTTCTTATTTTTTTCACCCTATATATTATAGCGAAGCTGGCGCCACCAGCACTGTTCCATTGCCACTAATCCTTCTTTCTTCCTTCTTCTCTTCACTTCTCTTCTCTCCTCTTCTGCTGTAATCTTCAAATCTTCAATCGGATTTACTGTCAAGAGATAAATTTGGAAATAAATTGTAAGTTTGCAATACCATCATGGATTCTTGGACTGAAAATATAATAATTATAAATTGCTACAAATTTATAGTTTTTCATACATGGTTTTTTTAATAACTAGATCTATAAGAACTCATAAGTAATAAAAATGAGAGAAAATACAGATATAAAAAAGAAGAATAATCACAAAAAGGCCATAAGCTAACCTGCCCTAGCTGCAATTTTAGAAACATCTCAATACCTATCAGATATGATCAAAACCATCCTTCCCAGAACACTAGTGAAACACACACAAAAAAAAGCAAGGTATGGTACAAGTATCTATGAGGTAGACTTGAAACTGAACCTAATTTCCCAGTTGTTCATTCAGTAGGAAAAAAAATAGGAACACTGATAAACAACAGCAGAAGCTAAAAAGGAAAAAAAAAAAAACATCTAGGAGGTTAGAAATCAAATTATCATATTACCATAACTTTTCAAATAGCCAATATTTTTATTTAATTCAAACAAAGAAACCAATTTTGATGGGTTGAGGAGAACAAGTGAAACATTACCTGCCATGGCTTACCAAACTCATTCAATGCTTCAGTAAGAGCAGCCTCAGCTTTTTCCCATGTTTCTATTTCTCCTAGGTACTTCTCTGGCCTCTACATTATAAAACAATTAAAATACAGATTATAAAATGTTGAACCTGAAGCACCTACTTACAAATATATATTGGGAAGATGAAACACAAACAAGCATTTAATAGTAAATGTTCACATCTTACAATACATGTTTGTATATCTTTTCTAGGATCTAAATAAATGTACATGCATCATTCAAAACACTCAGTGACAATATCAGTTATTCCAAATTTCAAACTATCAGACATTATAGGTTGAAATATTGTAATATTGTAGCCATTGTATATATCCTAGATATTGGAAATATTCATTATTTATTCTTCGATAGCCAACCCTTTATAGTTAGGACCAAGGCTTTCTTGAGTTGAATTTTCAGTGCATGTATTAATAATTGTAAACTTACAAAAACCACATACAAAAATAGATTCCAATGAGTGTGGGTTCATCTACCTGAACATTTGGTAAGCCAAGCAATGATCAAATATGAAAGGCTTCATGGAGTAACCTAGCTTACCAAATTGGCCACCCACAACATGGTGGCACACCCTGTCAGCAAAAGCCTCAAGGACAGACAATGAGGGGATACCAATTCTTCACTAGCATCAATGACAGTACAGTCATCCTGGATACGAAGTAATGGGATAGAAGGTAATTGATCATTAAAATTTTGTCTAGGCAATGCAGTCCACCCAAGAGGGTTAGGATCATCCAGTTAGGTAATTGGTCTCTATCACTATAAATTGCAAATTTTGATGTCCTAAATATTTTGAGATTAGCAAAAGAACAAAGAAAGAGTATGTGGTCCTTGACACAATGTAACACATGCTTCACAGTGAGCCAACAAATAACTGAGCAGTTAGCTTAGAAGAAACTAGTTACATATTTTTAACTTTTAGGGAGTTTGAAGATAATTACATTGTTAGCCTTGAAGTTAATGCTACTTTTGTAGCTCTTGTTCCCAAGAAGGCTGTCACTAAGCATCCTAAGGACTTCAGACCAATTAGCTTGGTAACTAGTGTTTACAAAATTTTGGCGAAGGTCTTATCCTTGAGGACCAAAGTGGTACTCCCCTCCCTAACTAGTCAAGCTCAAGGTGCTTTTGTACAAGGCAAACAAGTAGTAGATAAGATTTTGATAGCTAACAAATGTGTGGAGGAGATGAAGAGATCAGGTAAAAAAAGGCGTTGTCTACAAATTGGATCTTGAAAAAGCCTATGATTTGGTGGACTGGAGTTTCCTCTTAGAGGTGCTAAGTGTGGGTTTGGGGAAAGATGGTGCAAGTGGATTAAGGGTTGTCTCACTTCTTGCCATTATTCTATCCTTGTCAATGGAGTAATTAAGGACTTCTTCCCAACATGTAGGGGCCTAAGACAAGGTGATCCACTCTCCCCCTTTCTATTCACTCTTGATGCTGATGTGTTAAGTATAGTGATTTAAAAGGTGTGCCTCACAGGCAAGGCACATTTTAGGGTAGGCGCCTCACCCAGGTCCTAGGGCATCCCATTCAAAAGGCATACGCCTAGTGCGCCTTGCCCCTTAGCCCAGGCGTGTGCCTTTTGAAAATTTAATGTCTTTTTCCTTTCTTTTTTTTTAGTCTAGCGGCTCCAGAGTTTCAAGAACCTCCTTTTTGGTAATGTTGTCCATTCATTCATCCTAATAAAATATCTTCTTAAAAGCAATTAAAACTATAAAATCATTATTTTTTGTGTGAAAACTAAGAATTTAAGACCCTAACATGGAATTGTTTGGGCTTGCCTCGAGGGGCGTGGCACAAAGGCAGCTCGTAGAATTAGGAATATAATATGTCACATTAGCTACTTGAAGTATTGTAATTGAGAAAAAAAGAGATTGTGGGTTTTATATGCCTGGAAATTTTTATATGTTTGATTTCATTTTTAAATTCTCATTTGAATATGCTTTACATATTATGTTTATGTATTTTAATTTTAGATAATAGGTTTTGTAAAACTTAATTTTATATTTTTATTAATATTATGTTTTATAATTTTTTTTGGATTTTTTTTTTATTTTTTTAGCTTTTTTTTTTAATTGTGCGCCTTGCCTCAAAAAGGCATGTGCCTTGCCTTGTGCCTCAAGTGAAAAATGGCCCTTGCGCCTTTCGTTTTTAAAACATTGGTTAAGTAGATTGATTTCAAAAGCAGATAGGGAGGAGTTAGTGAGTGGATGGAGAATAGGAAGAAATAGTGTGCCAGTGAGTCACTTTCAGTTTGTAGATGATACTATAATTTTTTGTGAAGGGAGAGATTTGAGGAAGGTTGGGAACCTTAAGAACTTAATTAATTTTATTTGAAAAGGCCTCGAATTTGAAAATCAACTTTAAAAATAGTTGTGTGGTTGGAGTCAATATGGAGAGCCGCTTTTGAATCCATGTTGTGGAAAAGTTTGGAAAGAAGTTGGCAAGCTGGAAAAAGAATTATATCTCTGTGGGGGGTAGAGTGACTTTGATCAAATCCACACTTGCTAATTTGTCGGTTTACTTTTTGTCTGTCTTTAAGATTCTTACTAGGGAAGCTAAGAGGATAGAGAAGATGATGAGGGACTTCTTGTGGGAGCCGGGGCAAGAGAAGAAAGATCATTTGATTAGGTGGGAGATAGTTAGTCGAAGTAAGGAGGAAGGAGGATTAGGATTAGGGAATATTGCTCTTAAGAATGTAGCTCTTCTAGGTAAGTGGTTGTGGATATGGCCTTTAGAGAGGGAGAGGCTATGGCATGCAATGGTGGCAAGTATCCATGGCTGTTCTGGAAATGGTTGGGATGCAGGGGTATCCAGACAGGCAACTCTTGCAACACCTTGGAAGGCAATTCTTGGCATCCTCCCAAAGTTCCTCTGCTTTGTAAGGTATGATGCTTGTTCTGGGACTCGTGCTCTTTTCTGGGAAAACACTTGGGTGGGAAATTTGCCCCTTAAGGATCTGTTCCCTTCTCTCTTCTCTATTTCCTTTTATAAAAAAGAACCTGTGTCTTCCTTTATTTTGTCCTCATATACCCCTTTGTCAACAAATTGGGGCCTTGGCTTCCGTAGAGGGTTGAGGAATGAGAATCCTTATCAGCTTCTGAGCTCTTATCGTCACTTGATTCTGTTTGCTTGGACCCACTCAATTCTGATAGAAGGATTTGGACTTTGACTCCGAAAGGCTCGTTTACTTGTGCATATTTCTTTAAATCCCTTTGCTCCAATTCCTCTCCTTGGGCTTTCCCAGCTAAAGAAGTTTGGTCTAGGCCTATTCCCCCAAAAAATAATTGTTTTTGTTGAGAAGTTTACTATGGTAAAATCAATATGATGAATAACCTGCAGAAGAAAAAACCTTTCTTGTGTTTATCCCCTAACTGGTGTATTTTGTGCAAAGCGCAAAATGAGGACTGTTACCACTTATTGATTTCTTGTCCTTTTGCTACAACCATTTGGAATTGGGTATTTGATTTGTTTGAGTGCAAGTGGAACTTGCCAACTGAGGTAAATTTGCTGTTTTTCCCATCTACATTTGTGTGGACCACAAGAAGAGGGAGAATTATGTTGAAGTGTATAAGAGTAGCTCTCCTTTGGACTATTTGGGAAAAGAGAAATTCCAGAATTTTTCAGGAGAAGAAAGAAGCATTCTTGAGGTCAAAGAGTGTATTTTTACAAGAACTATTTTATGGCTGAAATCCTTAAAGCTCTTTGAAGATTATTCCTTTGAGAATTTAATGAGAAATTGGTCTGCAGTTGCCCTCACTTGCTCTAGGAAGCCTAGAGTTCAGGTAACTTGGACTCCTCCGATGGAGGGTTTTGTTAAGCTGAACTTTGACGAAAGTAGTCAGGGTAATCTACGACCGTCTAGGATTGGTAGTGTACTAAGAGATGAGAACAGCAACATCATTGCCTTTTTTTCGGGGCCAGTGAGAATAGGAGACTCTATGAGGGCTGAACTCCTAGCTGTGGCACAGTAGGTACAGATTGCTTATCAACTTGGAGTGCAGAACTTAATAATTGAAGGAGATTCCAAGGTGGTAGTAAGATGGTTGGCAGACCCAGGTACTGTCACTTGGGAACTTTAAGGATATTTTAAAAAAGGTCAAATGGCTATTGAGGGACATGCCAGTTAGATTTCAGTGGTTGGGTAGACCGGTTAATGCCTTGGCTGATTATCTTGCTAAACAAGGAGCTACTCAGGTTTCCTTGTATTGGGCTTCTCTGTAATTTTCTTTATCCTTTGTTTTGTTCTTTAACTAAAGGGTTGATGGTTTCCTCCATCTCCCCTCCTTAGAGGGGAGGTAGCATCTCGTGCCTCTCCCTAAATTGTATTATCTTTGGCTATGATTTAATAAATCTTACAATTCATTGATCACAAAATAAAAAATAAAAACTAGTTGCATATCATATTTCTGCAATTGAACACAAATTAATACAACATAAACAAAAATAGAACAAGGACCGAAATCTTATACCGTTGACAACTCCAGCTCAAATGTGAACCCAAATATACCATATGCGTAACTTATAAATTCCAAGACACTTCTAACTTCATCTTTTATCTGAAAATGTTAAGCACAAGTAATTATAGAGTAGATAAAAATAGTCACACTTAGAGTGAAAGTAAAATGTGTTAAGAAGTATTCACTTCATATCAATGAATAAGAACTTACCTGTGATTCCGTACAGAAGATATGTGCATCATCCTGCAAATGAGATAGATCATCTTATGTATGGAATCAACTTAAAATTTTCCTTTCTTGTCATTAACCAAAGAGATGTATAAGGTATAATAAAAGGCTATAAAAGGAAATCCAGTTCCATTGATTATGTTTTAATCAAAATGCAAATGGATGAAAAGGTACCTGTTGAAATCTCCTGACACGTGTTAAACCAGTAAGTGCACCACTAGCCTCATTGCGATGCAAAACTCCAAAATCAGCCAACCGAAGTGGTAATTCTACAATATTATCCCCAAACAGTCAAGATGTATGTTGTTGAAGAAACACAAGAACTGAAAAAAGAAAGTTTGGAACCAAAAAAAACAACTTGAAATATGGCATCAACAAATTCCCAGAGCTAATATACAAACAGAAATTGCGAATTGTCATATAAGGACGACTTACCCCATATCTTGCCTATAATCACTAGATAAACATGCCACAGCTTCATACTTGTGATGCATTCAGTATTCAGAATGAATAGCATAATTAAGTATCATATTAAAAGTAAACTATTTGCATAGTTAAAAAAGCAGCACACTTCCTACTATTCCCACAAAATATTTTCTTTTTCATGGATATCAACATGAAATGTTACAATGATATATCTAAACATATTTCCCCAATGCTTTAATACCTTTTATATTGTTTTCAAGAAGTTTTTGTGCTAGTTACATCAATACAAGTTTCTCAATTTACATATAATATTCATATAATGCTCAAGGTGAGGTTCAATCCCAGGTTTTGGGTTACATCAATACAAGATTCCCAGAATCGAAGAACTAGTTAGCTTGCACCTTCATCAAGGGATTAACCTAATTTCCTCAAATGGTATCAATAAAAAAAGAAAAATCTATACTACCTATAAAAGATTGAATGCCCTTTTTTTTCTGGAATTTTCATTGGACTTTTTTTACCCTTTTGTCTAAGCATATAACGGGTATAAAGAGGGCATATATGTCCTTTACTCTCACTTCAGAAACTACCCACCTATAACTGTTCAAAAACTGCCAGGGTGTTGGAACCATGAATTATAACTGTTCAGAAGCTGCCCACTTAATACCTTAATTAATTTTTGGATAAATGAATTATAAAAAGCAACCATAAATTATAAATAGTTTTGTCTTAGAGATACTGCCACGTGCAAATGCACGTACACATGTACTGGTATGTTAAAAAAGAATAAGAAGGAAGAAGATAATATTGCTCATAGTGTTTCAGCAGAGATATACTATTTAGTATAACTATGGAGAAAACCAAGAATTATACATTCAAAATAGGCTTATTGTATGCCTCCTCCTTTCTTCACTTCTCTTTTCTGGAAATGTTACCTAATCAGAAAACAAAACAGTGAAGAGGTGTATTCTCACTTCTGCAAAATTCATAACTCTAGTTGGTGCTACCCATTGTATAAATTATTGGAAATGCAAAGAATATTGAAAATGCAATTTTAAGAGATGTATCTGGATACACTTTGGATACTAACGGTCATGGATATGGTGGGAAAATTAAGATACACATGGATACACTAGGGAAACATGTATTTAAATAGTCTATGACTTTATGCGAAGTGTAAACTACTGAGATAACCGTAGAAAATGTTGAAAAAAGGTAGAATAATTAAAATATGCATGCATAACTTCATAAATCTCATTAAAGCTTTGAAAATAACCAAGTTTAATAATCATGTATCCCAAAAGATACACTATTTAAAATGAATTAAATTTAACAAATACTGGTGAAATGTCATAGTAGTAAAATTATAATCTCTTAAATGGATAACCAAGATTCAAAACTTGGTAACTGCAAATGAATTTTCTGTGCTTTAATAGGACTAAACTGAAACACATGGATATAATAAGGAAGCTCATCTAGACTAGTTTAGCAAGATGTTTTGAAGTGATCTGGTGGTAAGGATACTTACATTTCAAACAAGTGACCTGGTTAAAACCTTCCGATAGCATACAATTGTTATGTACGAGTGCTTTTAAATAGACCTAAATGGAATTTATTTTGAGTTAATTATGCGATGGAATTAGTTAATGTGATAGTAGTCTTAAATAGAGTTAGTTATGAAGTTACCTATGCTAAATAGAGTGCTAAATATCATTATGGCCACTTTAATGGACATTAATAATTAATTAAGGTAATTGAATTTGAACTACAATTTAAAAAATGATACCATCACACCTATATTTTTTTATCAGCAATACAAAATGATTTATTATTATTAAAGGGAGTACAACAAGGAGTTGTGGGTAAGGAGTAAGACCAAAATCACTTCCAATTTTTACAAAACATGGATTGTCTCGGAATTCCTTGTTTAGCTAACTCATCCGCTATGCTATTTGCAGATGTCCTAACCCACTTTATTTGGATTATCATGTCTTTAGAAACCGGCTTGAAGTGCCTGAATTCATTCTTCAACTGCCAAACTACTCCTTCCCCCTTTTTCATCCAGCCCACAACAATTTTGGAATTACCTTCAACAACCAATCTGTCAATCCCCAATTCTATAGCATTCTCCACTCCATACACAGCTGCCATTAGTTCTGATCTCACCACACCTCCATTCTGAATAGGACCTGAAAACATGGGCAGAATATTTCCATTTCCTCCCTGATTACCCCACCAATTCCTGAAGGTCCAGAATATGCCACCAATATGTTGCCATATCAGCCAAAACACCACTGGAACCATGGGTGTATTGGATAATACACCTATATGCCACCAATATGTTGCTCAAGGCACAAGGCATGCACTTTTTGAAGCAAGGCACAAATATTTTTTTAATTTTTCAAAAGAATGTATAAGAATGCACAACAAATTTAAAAAAAATGAAAAAATATTAGAAATAATATTAATTAAAAAATATTTACTTAATTTTAAACTAGATGTTTTAAAAATCCTAATAGCTCAAGGGTTGAGAAGGGCTATTAGGGATACAGAGTTAAATAGTATTATTGTCACTTCTGGGTATTCTTGATGGGGTTTACTTAGATCCTACAAAACCTAATAGTAGGGTTTGGACTCTCTCAGCCTCTGGGTTGTTCATTTCTGCCTCGTTTTTCAAGGAAGATTGGTGTAATCCTATTCCACTTGGGGGTTTTTATTGAGAAGCACTCCTGCAAAGAATTAACACTTGTCCCTTGCTCTAGAAAAAATGTCCTAGCGACGTTTATCCCCTCATTGGTGTGCCCTGTGCAAAGTTGATGGTAAGAATGGTTATCACTTACTGAGTTCTTGCCATTTTTCTAAATGTATTTGCGAATGATTCTTTTCTTTGTTTATCTGCAGATGGACTCCCCTGCCAGATGTGCAAATTTTGCTTGCCTCTACTTTTTTAGATGACTAATGAAAACAGAGACAATCGTGTGGAGAAGTGTAAGGGCTGGCTATTGGACTATATGGGAAGAAAGGAATTTAAGGATCTGTCTTGGAGGTGATTCACATTAGAGTGGTGCACTGGCTCAAGTCTTTGGAGTTGTTTATTGACTTGTCATCTGATGATTTGCTAAGAAATTGTAAGGAGGTTGCATTGTCAGCTCCAATTGTGGTGCCTTCATTACATGTTTGGGCCCTTCCCAGTGGCTTTATTAAATTGAATTTTGATGTGAGTAGTACTGGGAACCCAGGGCCTTCTGGCATTGGGGGAGTTTTAAGGAATAAGGAAAGATAATCGCTCTTTATTCTGGTCAAATAGGAGAGGGTGGTTCTCTTTGCACTGAGATTATGACAGCTTTGCAAGGTGTACAAAGAGCCAAGGATTTGAACATTACTAAATTGGTTATTGAAGGAACTCCAAGTTGGTGGTGGACTGGCTGAAGGATGAGTTAACTGGTTTTTGCAACCATAGTAATGAAAAGAGGAAATTTAAGTGGTTGACAAAAGATATGGAGTTAATCTGAATTGGGTCAAAAGAACTGCTAACTCCTTTGCTGATGGGTTAGCTAAGCAAGGGGTGAATAGGGATGTATTGTTTTGGGCTTTTGTGTAATTGTGCTTCATGTTTCTCAGTGGGAGAGTTAAGCAAGGGGTGAATAGGGATGTGTTGTTTTGGGCTTTTGTATAATTGTGCTTCATGTTTCTCTCAGTGGAGGGTTAAGAGAGCTTAAAATTCCTTTGTACTTAGTTCCCTTTGTTTTTAATAAAGTTATCTGTTATTGAAAAAAAAAATTAAAATGCATAAAGCATATGCAAAGTGAAACTGTAAAAATAAAATGACATATGACATATAAAACATATTCAAGCACTCAACAATTTAAGCATGTGAAACTTTCAAGCACTTTATTTCTTACCAATTTCATTACTAAATCTATGAGACATTTTTACCTAGCTACTTGAGGCAAGCCCAAATAAGTCCTATGCTAGGGTCTTAAATTCTTAAACCCTACTTAAAAAGTTGGTTTTATAATTTAGTTTTAGTTCCTTATCTTAAAAAAAAATGTCTTGCATTGGGAAGAATGAAATGAACAATATGAGAAAATAGATGGAGCCCCCATCCCAACCCCATGCTTGAAAAAGTACAAAACGTGCCAGATTTAAAGTGGTTGTACCTGGGCCTAGGCAAGGCACAAGTTGAAATGTGCCTCGCCTGTGTGCCTAGGCATGCCTTTTCAATCACTAGGTCAAACAGCACCAAAAAAGGTGCAATTCCACCCATGCCACATGCCAACAACTCCTAAATCTGACACATTTTTGCTGATACAATTCAAAATGTATCGATACTTCAATCTTGGTGCTGCCCAAAGATCTTTAAGACAACATTTGATGGCTTGGAGAGTAGGGGGTCTCAATAGAAGGAGAAGAAAACTGTGGAGCACCATTCATGCAGCAGTCTCATGGTACAATTGGCAGGAAAGAAACCAGAAGATGCTTGAGGAAAGAGCTTCTCCACTGAAGAAGTTACTAGAAGGATGGTTGGGTCTGTTGACTCCTGGCTGGCTGCATTAGAATTGTTTAAGAACACCCCTCATCAATCTTTTCTTGAGACTGATACTTGGCTTTTGTGAAGCTCAACTTTCATTTCAGGCCAGGTGCTTTAGCCTATCAGCATTTTCTGTATAGTGACTCATTCTACATTCTATACTTTTACATGTTCACAGCATATAAATGAATACAATACATTACCTTTCTCTCAAAAAACATAATAGTAAATTAAACATGTCCTTACATTTCCCAAATAGATAGAAATTCAACAAAAGAATATAGAGTCTGGCCAACCCATAGTCTATAAATAAAATATCTCATTGTGATGACTTACCGCTCACCTGAGAGATTCACTTTGAGGGAAACCCTTCCTCCTTAGAGAGAGAGAGAGAGAGATTGTTCAAAACACTTCGAACCACACGCCTTTTAATTTTTTTAGTTTTTTTTTAATTTCAGTTTTAAGACTTTTATATATTATTTAATAAAGTTCCCAAAAACACCTGTAAACAGGTGTATCGGGCACCTAAAGATATGATACGACATGCCCGATACAGAGTGTATCGTATCAATTCTTTGATACGATACGCCCGATACACAATCCAGAAAAGGAAAGTCTGGGTGCAGCCGCCCAGAAAAGATGTATAGATCTCTCTCAAATCTTCTCAGATCTCAATGATATTTTCAGAATATGATGAGAGGGCCTAGGTGACACTTCCTTTCAAATCTCACTGCAAACTGAAGTCGTATGAGAGAGATCTAATAAAATCTCTCCTAGGATGCGCAAAACAGAGAAAACTGATCTCTGGATAGATCAAAACAATCTACATTCAATCGGCAGTAATAACAGATGTCACACTAATCAAAGAGAGGAGAAAAGGATCAGAGAGTAGCCTGCTCTGATACCATGTCATCTCGAGAAATAGAGAGAGAGCAGAGAGAAAGACAAAAGTCCAGATCTGTTAGGGTTGATCAATCTGATCGAACCAACCCAGAAAAGATGTATTTATATTAAACTTATGTGAATAGACAAGACCGTCCTTACAAAGAGAATAAAAAGATATGTACACTAAAGTACACGCCTATTATAGTACAAGAAAGAAAAAATAAAGTACAGAACAGTAGAATTACAAAACTACCCTTCAGTAGTTCTTCTACAACACATGTGTTTTAAAACATTGGTTAGAACCAGAATCCAGTCTCAAAGGAAACTTTACTGGTCCAGTTTGACAAGAGATTCTTGGTTACATCTCTCCTCCCAGCTAGACTTGGCACAGCCAAGACAGCCACCAGATGTTAGGCCTTAACCTCAATGTGAATGTCCTCCCTTAATCCTCCAATGAAACAACCTACTAAAGCCTTCTTTGTCCAACTGAAAACCCAAGATTTTAACCGTTTAAACTCCTTTTGATAGTCCCTCACAGATCCAGTCTATCTAAGCTTTCTAAGCTTGGACAAGGATTCCTCCAGGAAGGAAAAGCTCAATGTAATTTGAACCCCACCACCTGACGATTGGGTTAAATTGAATTTTGATGGAAACAGTCAAGGAAACCCCGGCCCTTCAGGCATAGGAGTCTTGGGAGATAAGGACAGCAACATCTTAGCCTTATATTCTGGTCCAATGGGAGTAGGAGACTCGGGGCTGAACTATTGGTGGCTCTCTACAGGGTATTCTGATTGCAAATCAATTAGAAGTTGAGCATCTTCTAATCGAAGGAAACTCTATGATTGTTGTGGGCTGGTTAACAGATCCAGAACTATTGGTGGCTCTCTACGGGGTATTCTGATTGCAAATCAATTAGAAGTTGAGCATCTTCTAATTGAAGGAGACTCTAAGATTGTTGTGGACTGGTTAACAGACCCAGGCTCAGTCATGTGGTGCTACATGGATATCCTAAAGAAGGCAAGCTGGTTAACAAATAACATGTCTGTAAGCTCACATTGGGTGAGCAGGTCAGCAAATGCTTTGGCTGATTATCTTGCTAAACAAGGGGTATTGAGGGAACATCTGTACTGGGCAATGTTGTAATGTCTTGTTTCTACTGCATTGTTGGCCTTTAACACTTTACTCTCAAGGGAGGTTGCACCTTGTGTCTCTCCTTGGGGTGCTTGTAACTTTTATTATATATCATTAATAAATTATTTCTCAATTATCAAAAAAATAAAAGTTTGGACAAGGATTCACCAGAGTCTTAAGCTGAATGGTCCAAGCCATGTGCACAAGGCCTCAATAAAGCATGGCCGCAATAACTGAGGATGAGAATGCCAATACCATTGGAACCATAGTACACCTTCTCCCTCTAGGTAAATCGAGGCAACTGAAATTCGTTGTTGGCTTCGAATCTCGCTAAACTCAAAAAAATGTTTTTGCTGTAAAGATCCAAGAGATTGGATCATAACCTCAAATATTGGAAAAACCAAGTTGGCCAATCTACTGAAAGAAGGATTGGCACACTGTTTCTACCTTGACTGGAGCCTTCATCCTTGTTGTCCTGATTGCCTGAACTCTGAAAAAGTGATCCACTCACACCAAGTCATCACCATAGATATCTCCTTTAGCTCCTACAGATCTCCAATCATATGCTCTTCCACTGCTAAGGATTTGGTGATGATAATTTCTTCTTGAGTGGTTGCACCAATCAACTGATCAAGTCTAATACCAAATGATGAATTACTGCTCACCTCAGGGATTCACTTTGAGGGAACCCCTTCCTTCTAAGAGGGATGGAGAGAGAGAAATTTGAGAAAACAAATTTTTTGATGCCCATTGATTGTCATTTCTTGATTTTACATAGGGTCACGAAATACATATTGGAATTCTCAACTAATTCTAGTGACATGTTCTTTTGTAAGTGACCTGGATTGGTGGCCTAAGTATCGAGAGAAGTTCACTATATCAAGGCCTGGAGGCTACAGCTGCTGCTGGGATAGGGGTTGGAGTCCTCAAGTGACTATGGGATTGGGCCTTATCACATTGCAATTATTGAAATAGACTTGAAGATGGAATAAAAGTTTTAAATTGTGTTTTTTTGTCTTAGTTGCAACTATGAATGATGTTCCTTTCTTCTCTCTCTGAACTTAAACACTGCCATCATAATTTCCTGAAAGTAGTATACTAAATCTGAAAGTTATCTCTTATCATCCCATGACCTTAGTTTTCCAATAAGAAATATTCTTGCTTGAGATATCACCCTTATTAGATCTGAGCCCTGAAGATTCACATTGCCCTTGAATCTAGGTGATCTAGCCCACCATTCCTTAAACCATATAGGTCTCCCAACCCTATCCTACATCAATTCAGTTCAAATGTTTGACATCAAACTATGTCATTCTGCTTGTTTACACAGATTAATTTCAGTGTTCAAATGAACAGCATTTATTGAATTCTTACTAATAAGGTCAGACAGAATCAAACTAAAAATAGGATTCAGCATAAATTAGTTTACAAACTACAGAAGCAATGAACAACTAAGAAATGAACTGACAGAATAAAATAAAATAAGTCATTGAATGAATTAAACAGAGAACCTCACCTCTATATGAACGAACTCTATGTTCAAACATTAAGCAGTGTCCAGGACAATTCATTGGCTTAAGTCCAAATTCTTGTTTTTCAATCTGCATAAGTTGTAAGACTGAATATTAAATTGTCTTTGTATTTTCTTGGTGGTAGCCAAGGCTGCCTTTGTCTTGTTCACTTCTCTTTTTCTAAGTAATAAAATTTGAGTTGTTGCTGATAAAAAAAAAAAAAACATATAATGGAAACATGTAGATGAAAAAAGAGGAAGCACAAGTCATCTCACTGACAAAAACAAGAAAAAGTAAGTAACAAATGATACAAGAAAAGTTAATAGTGATTTTCAAGTTTCAATCATTAAGTTGCCAATGCTTGATACATAGGACTATTTTTTTAATGGCTATCTGCAAGCATGTGCTTTCTGTGGCCATTAAGTGTCAACAAGATCCATGTCGTAAAACTCTATCAGTGTGTCTTTCATTTTCACTCTGCTCATTTTTTCCTCCACAATTAGATTTCTCCTTTCATCTGAATGTGTTATGAATATTGATAAATCATGACAAGTTCACAAACTCTTAGACTTGGCATCAAAAGGAACTGGCATAAAATCTAACCTCAAAAACAAACATGTTCTCTTTATAGTTTGCAGCATGGCCAGACGTCTCCCAGAGTTGCATATTGTATATATTTGGAGTCAAAACCTGCCAAAGAGAATTAACATGACAGGTCCAATTCCTCAACATTGGAATATATATATATATATATATATATATATATATGAGTGTGTGTGTGTGTAGACAAAGAAAGCTAACCTCTTGATAACCTCTCTCCCTATATTGAGTTCGAATGAACTCCATTAATTTGTTGTAAACTCGGGTGCCATATGGCAGGAAGAACCAACTTCCTGGACTGAAATATGACAAGAAATGCAGTCAATGGATGTTGTGAGCAATCTTAAGTCCTTGAAAGTAATAAAAACTAATGTTGGAGCTTGGCTCATATTACCTAAGAGGGTGACAAAAGAAGAGCTCTTGTTTTGCCCCCAATAACCTGTGGTCATATTTCTTTGCTTCTTCCAGCTGAGTGAGATATTCCTGCAGAAGGATACAGACATAGGATCAAGGTCTAAAATAATAGGAACAGCAGCAGGGCTCGTGTTGGTTGATGTTAACTTTATCTCTTTTCTTTTTCAACTGGTAATTATAAATTTAATGGTCAAAGCTTATCAATAGTTTACCAGCATGTAGTCCACCATACATATATAAATATAAATATGGAAGGGACCATCTTCACATTCAAAGAAAATATCCATAGTCTATACAATAAAAGTTAAAAGAATTAATTACACTTGCTAAGGAAAACTGGATGTTTAAATACATACCTTCAGACGTTTGGAATCTGGATAAGATATCCCATAAACTCTTTGTAGACTCTCTCGTTCCTTCTTCCCCCTCCAATAGGCTGATGAAGCCTAGAGATTTCAACTTACAATTAACATTAACAACATCTGTTCATACAAATAGTTCAAATATCCAGATATATTATGTCAGGTCATTCATCACCTTTAAACAAGCAAATGCTTTTACAAAAGATGTGTTTGGGATATGAGGTCCACGGCACAAATCAACCAAAGGTCCGCATCTATAAACAGTGATCGTCTTGTCTTCTGGCAATTCATTAATGATTTCAATCTGCATAAAAAGGTTAGACTCTAAATATGGAACATTTATAAAATAGGGCATCCAAGTAGGAAGCAAAGGGAGGAAACAAGATATAAAAGGTATTCAACAATACAGATGAAGGAAATCTAAATATGAAGCATTACTCACCTTAAAATTATTTTCAGAAAACATTTCTAAAGCTTGTTTCCTTGATACTTCAATACGCTCAAAAGGCTGTTTTTCCTGCAGTATAGAGCACAATAGCAAAACATCAAGAATCCTACAGCAGGTCAGGGCTTAGAATGAGAAAGGGCTGATACAAACAAAATCCTCAATATTACAAAATTGGCAGTTTGATTGTTGGGCTACTCAGTGAGTTAATTCATGGATCAGCTGAACTAAGTCATTTTTAGTTCAAGAATTTGCAGATCAGGTGAGAAATACCTAAATATATAACAAATTTGCTAAAATATTTCAAGAATTTGCATATTTTTCAACCCCAGAAATAACCTTGTAACTATAGATGATAATCATCATTTAACCTAAATGGCATGAGACAGGAGGCACACAATTCTATTTTGCTTAAGCATAAGCATCAAAAAGCTACATTATCAACTTGAACCACATATGCAAAAACTTACAAACAAAATTTGATATTTTGAAATCTATTTACATTGAGTTGTAGTACTTGGATGGGTCACAAATGACAGTCCAGGAGCATGACAATATAGACACATATTAAGGGAAGTAAGAAGTCTAGCTAAGTATTGAGAAGGCAGTTTTTTTGCCTTTTAAGTTAATTAAGTATATTGTAATTTAATCTTGTTAGTTTAAATACTAACGAGAAATCTACACCCTTAACTTCTTGCCTCTTGCAATTCTCTCTTAATCTTCTCATTCTTCAATCCCTTCTTAAATTTTCTCTACAATCATCTCCTAACATCACAAGCAAACACAAATTGGTAACAGAGCTCAGTTGGGATCTCTGATCATTGAGACAACAGCGGGCCACTGGCATCATCACTACCAACATCTGACTTCAGCAAGCAAGACAGTTGCTCACGTCAAGCAACGAAAAAAACCCTAGAATCTGGTCAGGGTTGGTTTTATATGTATTCTGGTGTGTTTCTTATAGAGGTTTGATGCTATTATATTATTTTTTCTGGATTTACTTCTATGAAAATCTAGGAAATCGCAATAAGTACAGTTCCATTGCTTTCTGTTGGTGTGTTTAGTAAACCTACAGTCTGTAAATAGAACCATTTTAGGGTGGAACCAATGATTATTTGCAAACTAGAAAAGGTTATTTTGCTTCAATTGGTGGACTATTCAAGGTGCTGACTATTTTCTCCAAGCCATATTTTCTGTCAGTCTATGTTTGACCTTATTTACTTATTCTAGGGTGTGTGAGAATACAGATCTGGTGTTCCTGCAGCCTGGAATTATATCTGACTAGATCTGGAGTGGTGTAATGGTGTAAAAGATTATGGAGAAGCTGACAGTTACCTTAAAAGCATGCACCTCCCTTGAGAATCATGCACTTGCATCCTTGGGATCTCCTCAAGGATGCTACTTGCCAGACCTTGGTCCCCAAAAAACCAGAAGTTTGTCATCCCAATGATTTTAAATATACAAGTCTGGTCACTAGCCTGTACAAGATCATTGCTAAGATCATATCCCTAATGATAAATAAAGAATTTTCTATCAACACTCTCAAGGGGCATTCACTCAGGGTAGGCAGATAACAGATCAGATTCTCAAACAATGTGTGGAGTTTGTGAGAAGGCCCAAAGGAAAGGGTCTGATGTGCAAATTAGATCTAGAGAAAGCCTAAGATCTAGTAGATTGGTTGTTTTTTTTACTAGAGGTGGTAAGGAAATGTGGCTTTAGGGAGAGGTGGTGTAGATGGATTTGGGGCTGTTGCAGACCCACCATTACTCTGTTCTCGTTAATGGGACTGCTAAGGATTTCTTCCCAGCCTTGAGGGGACGGAGACAAGGTGACCTTTTGTCTCCCTTTCTCTTTACCCTTATTGTGGATGTTTTTAATAGGCTAATAATGAGGGTTGATAAGATAATATTGGTCAAAGGATAGAAGAATAGGTAGGGAGTATGTGGTCAAATAGCCATGAACATGCACCAAATTTCCTCTAAAATCAAGACTCCATATAAGATCTTACCAACCATACAACCTGCTGACATCAGTGGTCAATGATGATGATGTCAGCAGCTGACTAGAGTAGCAATAACCAGAACCCAATATTGATGATGCACTGATACCAATAAACAAACTTTATGTTTTTTAAAGGATTGTGGCATGGAGAATGGATAAAAGAAGAGGAGGAGAAAGAAAGTGGAAGAATGTTTGGGATCCCAAAGGATCACAAAAAGATCTTAGGTGTACCCCTTCATCATCATTTATAATAAAGCACATAAATTACACTTAAAACCCCTAACTAGTATAACAATTAAGCTACCCTTGCAATTATAAGTGTGCTCTCATAACGACTAAACTACCGTCTCATGAAATATACAAGGTTCAAAA
Source organism: Nelumbo nucifera (assembly GCF_055504915.1). Classification (NCBI taxonomy): domain Eukaryota; kingdom Viridiplantae; phylum Streptophyta; class Magnoliopsida; order Proteales; family Nelumbonaceae; genus Nelumbo; species Nelumbo nucifera. Next base: position 27,724,466 of record NC_142649.1, read on the forward strand.
TATCGCAATATATAGTGTGTATCGTATGATACATATCAATTTTCAGGGTCACCGATACACTTCTTGCTCAGACTATTTCAGTGGTTTTAAACAATAAAAGAGGTTGTATCATAACCTCTGACGAATTATCAAATCAAAAAAAAAAAAATCATTTGATTGAGACACATAAGACAACTTTTTCATATCAAGTACCGATACTTTCAACTTTGTTAGTATAGACAGACACACAGATGTACATGCACCCCAGCCTACAAATTTCCAGGCCTGGGCAGAGTTTGGACACAAAACCTAGGCCCAGGCCCAGGAATTTGAAAGCAAGACCAGGCCAGGCTGGGAAGAGCACCCCAAGATAAAACCTAGTTTTCTTTTCTTTTCTTTTCTTTTAAAGGAGAAGGTTGAGTAATACCGCAACTGCTTTCATTGCCCCTGATTCAATTTGTTTGAAATAGTCCTCATTCAAGCCTAGGTCACCATAAAATGCATCATAATAAAAACCCTGCAAAAAGCATTAAACCCTCTTATAAGACAATTCACAAAGGGCACAGAGATCAGTATCAGATTGATAATTTTTATCAAAAAAATCCAACTACAAATGAAGAGTAGAGTTTCAAGATTCCACTTTTAACAATTTGTAATTGAAAAATTAATTTGCACTTCAAAAAACATTGTGATAACAAATAGGAAAGCAAAAGCAATAGCAAACTAATGCATGATTAGGAGCTCCTAGAAACTGTACCATGTGAAAGAGGTGGAACAAAAAAAAACCTAGTGGATAAATCATTGCAGCCCAATTAAACTCTATGATTTTACTTTTGAGACAGACCATAAGACTTTGAGAAAGAGTTACGACATGAAATAACGGAAAACCAGTTTGGTTTTTTACCTGGGAGATCAACCATGAAAGTTGTCATTTTACTAAGGTAATTGATAGAAAAGTTTCAAGAGGAGAGAGATCTTCATATAGTATTTATTGATCTGGAAAAAGCACATGATAGAGTACCTCGAAAGATAATATGGTGGGCTTTACTACAAATCTTAGCTACTTGCTTAGGTTGATTCCCAGGGTTAAACTTGAATGGATGTACATCAGAGTTCTAAGGAGAGTTGTAAAAAGGTGATGCGGTTTGGTTGAATTACCCAGTGTTTTAAAAGCACAAGGTGTAAAAAAGCCACAGAGGGATTTTTGCACTCAAGGCACAAGGCGAGGCATGCATCTTTTCGAAGCAAGGTACAAAATTTTTAAAATTTTCAAAAATGCAAAAAAAAAGCACAAAAATATTAAAAGCAGTATTAATTAAATTGCATGCTTCACTTTTAAATTAAATGTTAAAAAACCTATTGGCTCAGATTAAAATGCATAAACATTAATACAAAACACATTCAAAGTGAAGATGCAAAAAGAAAAAATCAAACAAAACATATAAAACATATTCAAGCACTCAACAATTTAAGCATGTGAAACTTCAAATCTCTATTTCCTTCCCAATGACATTACTTTAAATGGCTAATGTAATGTTAAACACCTCGCACTCCTAAGTCCTAATTCTATGGGCGGCCTTTGTACCAAGCCCACTATGGTCTTACATTTTTAATCCATACATAAAAAAATGATTTTATAATTCTAATTATAGTTCATTATCTTTTAAAAAAATGCCTCATATTAAGAAGGATGAAGAAACAATATTAGAAAAAAGTGTGTGCTCCATATCGTACACGATAGAGTACCTCGAAAGATAATATGGTGGGCTTTACTACAAATCTTAGCTACTTGCTTAGGTTGATTCCAAGGGTTAAACTTGAATGGATGTACATCAGAGTTCAAAGGAGAGTTGTAAAAAGGTGATGGGTTTGGTTGAATTACCCAGTGTTTTAAAAGCACAAGGTGTAAAAAAGCCACAGAGGGATTTTTTGCACTCAAGGCACAAGACGAGGCATGCATCTTTTCGAAGCAAGGTACAAAATTTTTAAAATTTTCAAAAATTCAAAAAAAAACACAAAATTATAAAAAACAATATTAATTAAATTGCATGCTTCACTTCTAAATTAAATGTTAAAAAACCTACTGGCTCAGATTAAAATGCATAAACATTAATATAAAACACATTCTAAGTAAAGATGCAAAAAGAAAAAATCAAACATAACATATAAAACATATTCAAGCACTCAACAATTTAAGCATGTGAAACTTCAAATCTCTATTTCCTTCCCAATGGCATTACTTTAAATGGCTAATGTAATGTTAAGCACCTCGCATTCCTAAGTCCTAATTCTATGGGCGGCCTTTGTACCAAGCCCACTACGGTCTTACATTCTTAATCCATACATAAAAAATGATTTTATAATTCTAATTATAGTTCATTATCTTTTAAAAAAAATGCCTCATAAAAGGATGAAGAAACAACATTGGAAAAAAAGTGTGTGCTCCAAAAAGCAAAAAAAGAAAGTGCAAAATTTAGGCACACGCCTAGGCACACTAGGTGCCCACCTTTTCAAACAAGCTATACCTGGGCCTAGGTATGGTACAGGTGTTAAAATGCACCTTGTCTGCACACCTACTCATGCCTTTTAAATCACTGGACTTGCCTTTGTTGGGGGAAAGTATACTGGTCCAACAATCAGACGAAGCCTATTTTGAGGCAGTTGGACAGATTAGGTGCCTCCTAAGTGGGAGGACAGGTTTCCAAATGTGGCTCAAGAAGCTTTACCCATGTTTAAAATGTCCATAAATTTCCTAATATTTCCATGACATGTTTCCATTTCCATGGGTATCAACACAAAATATTACTAGAATCAACATATTCCCTGGTAAAAACTGTCGACACAATGTGAAATACAAGAGATGGTATTATAACATAAGTTGGTGATAATATTATGCATGTATAGAGGTATTATTGATGTCTAATGGGCATGAGTACCACTTTGAGCCAAGCTTGAAATCCTTTTCAATTAAAAGTCCTAGAATTTGTTTATGTAAATGATTATTAGGTTAATCTATTAGAATCATTTGTATTTTCTATGAGTCTAAGTTTTGCTTTAAAATCACAATTATGTACTGTACAAGGGAACTTCGCAATATATTATTTTGTCTACTAACTGTAGCTTTGTTTGATAGTTGGGAACAAAACAATAATTTAAAAGGGTGTACCTATGCTTCGTTTATCATTCCATAAAATATTATTTTAGATTCACATATTTCGCAAAGCTTCCACCATGTCTATGAATTTTACATTATTTCCATACGACATTTCCAACATGTTTACTATATTTCAATGACTAATATTTCCACCAACACCGACACCTGTGTTGTTGGACCATGGAGGCATAGTTGTAAAATGTCCTTTTCAGTTTGAACATTGTTGATTGGAAGATGGTTTTATGGACCTCTTACAGTAGTGGTGGTTGAGGTGTCAAGTGGAGGGTTCAGCTAGCTATGTATTTGGGAAGAGACTGGCAAGACTAGAAGAGAACTTAAAGACTTAGGTGGAGGAACAAGGTCCATCTTAGCTGTAGATAGGCATAGAAGGGCAATAGACAATAAGGATTTTGACATGATGATTTAGCAGGAAGAAATCAAATGGAGCCAAAGATTAAGGTGTCTATGACTCAAACAATAGGGTGACACCAATACATCTTTTTCCACAAGATGGCTAATGGGAGGAGGGAGAAACATATCAAGAGTCTAGTGGTGGACGGGGAGGAAATCTAGGAGGAAGGGAGGATCAAAGAGCCTATAACAAGCAATTATGCAGATTTGTACACAGAAAGGTGAGAGCACAAACTAAATTGGATAGGTTGGCCATTGATGGTTGTCTTCCATGTAAGCCAGGAAATTCAAGGAGGTATTTTCCAAGGAAGAAGTCCTGAATGCAATTGGGGAACCAAAGGGGGACAAAGCACCTTTGGTCAAATGGCTTCACTACGACTCTTTATAAAAAGTGTTGGCACTTCTTGAAAGACGATTCAATGAAGGTATTAAGGGAATTCCATCCAATGTTTTGAAAATCATAATTGTATGATTGTATTGAAAAATAGTAGAGAAAATTGAATCGTGAATCGTATCATAAATTGTAAGATTATTTCTATTTCTTACAAACTTGCCAAAAAATTAAATATAGTAATGCTAAAAGGCTAAATATATGTACAAAAGAGATTCTACTGAATTTTCGATCCATATCTACCATATAGTGACTAAAACAATATAATTTGCCACTTTTGCAATAGAAGTCTAAGAGGATATTATTAAGTTTGACTTAAAAGTCAAACAATCCACATATAATGGTGATATATGATCCTAAATAACATAAACAAATCAATTTCTACTAAGGCCTTTAAAACAAGGCCCTTGACAAAACTAAATATAAACAAAACAAAATGACAAAGTAGAGAACTAATTCTTAATAGAATTGATTTGAACCACAATGAACTGCAAGAATTGTATAAATCATAATACTTATGAATCAAACCATAGGAACAAATTTTTGTAGAAAATTATTCAAAGATAAGATTTCAATTGTAACACTTGGGATTCATGATTTAAATTGTGAGTCATATCGTAAATCAAAAGATTTTGACAATACTAATTCCATCATAATGAGTCTCTACAATACAATAATTTACCTTCTGTTGGAAAGTAGAAGTTTGACTCTCTGATTGATTCTCCATAATTTTAGGTCCATCAGTTTAGGAAACTTAATTTCCTAGAATCATGGGATATCCTAGAATCATGGGATATTAATTGGAGAATCCCACTGATATAGAAATTAGTTTTTTAGGAAAAGTTAGTTTCCTATTTTATCACCCTGTAAATTAGTTTTGTAATTCTATATAAAGTTGTGTATATGCTCCTTCCAAGACAATACAATCAATTCATTTTTCTCTCAAATTTTCACATGGTATTAGAGCCAGGTTACGACCTAATCCACACATAGTATCTCTTTGGTCATCTCTGCTACTGGTTCAAGAACTCTCAAACAGTATTTGGGAGGTTCTTGAGTGTCCTTGATTCTTCTTCGAGATCGGCTACAGATCTGAACTCTACATTTTTGCTTCTTCTGGACTGTTGCGCCATCGGATTCATCCTTTTTTCTTGGATCTCTTTGTAGAGACATCAGATCAGTCTGAAATCTTAGATCTGGTGTTGCCCAGAGCAGATTTACTGAATCCCTTTGGTTTCGTTTGGATCAGTTTTGATTTTGAGTGGTTTCGATCCACTCTTCAGTTTGGTGGAGCATTATAGTTACCTTTTTCTTTACATTGGCTGAAAGATTCTTTAGGCCTTCATCACCAACCCTTACTAAGTTTTTCAGACCTTCATTGTCTGTTTTTCTCTCTTTCTTGAAGCCCACCCAATATGTCAGAAGCCACCGTATCAAATACCACTGCACAATCGGAAGAAGTTTCCTCACATCAAGCATCTGGCGACCTGCAAAACATTCAGGCAGCATATAGGTTGAACGGGAAAAATTATTTGAAGTGGCCTCAGTTTGTTCGAACATATTTAAGGGAAAAGGAAAGCTTAGCCATCTCTTAGGGACGGGACCGAAGGAAGGAGATCCAAGATTTGATGCATGGGACGAAGCTGACTCCATAATCATGTCATGGTTATGGAATTCAATGAACCCTGAAATCAGCGACACGTGTATGTTTTTATCCACGGCTAAAGAGATCTGGGATGTCGTCCGACAAACATATTCAAAAGCACGTGATGCAGCACAAGTGTACGAAATCAAAGTCAAGACTGGAGCAACTAAACAAGACAGCAAGACAGTTACCGAGTATGCAAATTTACTGCAGAACCTGTGGCAAGAACTTGATCATTATCGGTGCATTGAGACTAAATGTGCAGCGGATGCAGCAATCCTAAAGAGTTTTATCGAAAAAGATCACATTTATGATTTTCTTGCAGGACTCAACGCAGAATTTGATCAAGTTAGGGTCCAGATTCTCGGCAAAGACGAGGTACCATCTCTAAATGAGACTATTTCTCTGATTCGTGCTGAAGAAAGCCGTAGAGGGGTTATGCTTGAACCTCAAGTACTAAAAGGTTCAGCCATGACTACAAGGATGGAACAACCGAAAATACTGGAAGGAATAAAGACAGATTTGTCCTCTGCACGGGACAACAAGGAGTCTCTTTGGTGTACCTATTGCAAGAAACCAAGGCACACCAAAGAGAAGTGTTGGAAGCTGAATGGTAAACCACCGAATAGGGAATGGGGCTACCGAGGAGGACAACAGAAGAGTCGAAGTCAAGCTAACTTCACCACAAATCAGCCGAGCCAAGAAAAGCCTCCAGACAAGACCGAGTTCAATAAGGAGGAGATCGAAAAGATAAGGGGGCTTCTGGGATCGTTGGAGAAACCTAGTGGTACAGGCTCTCTTGCAATCTCAGGTAAGTTTTCTATTCCTCACGGACTAAATGTCTCAGATGAACCTATTAGGGATTTATGGGTTATTGACTCAGGAGCCACAGATCACATGACTCACTCCTCACTACATTTTAGCACTTACACCCCCTGCCCAAGCAATTGAAAAATAGCCATTGCAGACGGTTCCCTTACTACCGTAGCTGGCCTTGGGGATATCCATATTAATCCATCACTTACACTAAAAAGTGTCCTTCATGTTCCAAAATTGTCCACTAACCTGATATCCATCCAAAAACTCACCCATGACATGAACTGTAATGTGCTTTTCTATCCTTCTTACTGTATATTTCAGGACCAGGATTCGAGGAAGAGGATTGGACTTGCTAAGGAGAAGAATGGACTCTACTATCTTGAAGAATCATGCAAATCAAATATTGTCCAGGATAAGTTATCTCTGTCATTCCTTTCATCATCCAACAAAGACGCCATTTGGCTTCATCACTTTAGACTAGGACATCCATCTTTTGGAATTTTGAAAACTATGTTTCCCTCCTTGTTTAAAGGATTGAAAGTTGAATATTTTCATTGTGATGTGTGTGAATTTGCAAAACACAAGCGTGTGCCCTTTCCAATCAGTAACAAGAGAAGTTCAGTCCCATTCTTTTTTATCCATAGTGATATATGGGGACCCTCCACAATTCCAAATGTGTCTGGCTCACGATGGTTCGTCTCTTTTATTGATGATTGCACTAGGGTCTCTTGGATCTTTCTTCTTAAATCTAAATCAGATGTAAGTAGTGTACTCCCAAATTTCCATAACATGATCCAAAATCAGTTTGGGGTCAGAATCAAAAGATTTAGATCGGATAATGCATGGGATTATTTCAACCAAACTTTATCCCCATATTTTCGAAAAGAAGGGATTATCCATGAATCCTCCTGCATTAATACTCCACAACAAAACGGAGTAGCAAAAAGGAAGAATGGTCATCTACTAGCTGCAACCCGAGCCTTACTTTTCCACCAGCATATTCCAAAAACCTATTGGGGGGAAGCTGTGCTTACAGCCGCATACATTATAAATCGATTACCTTCGAGGGTGTTGGGATTTAAAACACCAATGGAAACACTTTCTCAATTTTATCCCGATCTACATACAACAAATAATCTCACCCCAAGAATCTTTGGATGCACTGCTTTTGTCCATGTTCATACCCATAATAGAGAGAAGTTAGATCCAAGAGCCATCAAGTGTATTTTTGTGGGTTATTCGTCCACCCAAAAGGGTTATAAGTGTTACCACCCACCTACTAAAATATTCTTTGTCTCTATTGATGTCACTTTTGAAGAAAAGTCACCATATTTCACTCAACCTTATCTTCAGGGAGAGTCTTTGTCATTCATTGAAGATAAGGACAGAGAATTGTTCCCGCTTGGTCTACCTACAGTTTCTCAACATCCAAACTCAGCATCTATACCAGTTCAATCCGTATCTGCACCTATCAAACCACCTCAAACCAAACCAACTTCTTCACCCATTCATACTAGACCCATGACAGAGAATGAACTTTGTGACTCTATGAGATTGCAGGTATATTCAAGAAGAAACCAGGATCCTAATCTTGTGCAGGTTCAAGATTCAACTCCTAATCCTGAGAATGAGGTAAATACAGTTCCAGAAATTTCTTCTGAATTAGCATCTGACCAAGATCTTCCTATTGCTCTTAGGAAAGGCACAAGAGAATGCACTAAACATCCCTTATATCCCTTAGCAAATTTTGTGTCCTTTAAAAAATTCTCACCATCACATAGGAGTTTCCTAGTTAGTCTAAACACCATTCATATTCCTAATACTTTATCTAAGGCATTATCTGATGAGAAATGGAAAGATGCTATGAGAGAAGAGATGCAAGCTCTAGATAAGAATCAAACATGGGAAATTGTTGACCTACCAACAAGAAAGAAACCCGTGGGCTGCAAGTGGGTTTTCACAGTAAAGTACAAGTCAGATGGCTCTCTAGAAAGATACAAAGCAAGACTCGTGGCAAAAGGATATACACAAACCTATGGTGTTGACTATCAGGAGACATTCGCTCCAGTGGCTAAGATGAATACGGTAAGAATTTTGTTGTCACTAGCAGCTAACTTCGACTGGTACTTGGAGCAATTTGATCTAAAGAATGCTTTTCTTCACGGTAATTTAGAGGAGGAGATATACATGGATATTCCTCCGGGCTTCAAAGGAAATCTAAAAGGAAATAAAGTTTGCAGGTTGAAGAAGGCACTATATGGTCTCAAGCAATCACCTAGGGCGTGGTTTGGAAGATTTACTAAAGTTATGCTTGCCATCGGATACAAACAAAGTCAGGGAGATCATACACTCTTTATAAAGCATTCGGATGCAGGGGGAGTCACGGCTCTTCTAGTATATGTCGATGACATAATTGTGACAGGAAATGATGAAAAGGAGAAGGAAGCCTTGAGAAGATGCCTAGTCAAAGAATTCGAAATAAAAGAACTTGGGAGATTGAAGTATTTTCTAGGGATTGAAGTAGCTCATTCCAGAGAAGGCATCTTTATCTCACAACAGAAATATGTAACAGATCTTTTAAGAGAGACAGGAAAGTTAGCATGCAAACCATCATCCACACCGATTGAGCCAAATCATAAATTGGGAGAAGCAAATGAAGATCCAGCCGTGAATAGGGAAATGTACCAAAGATTAGTAGGAAAACTTATATATCTTGCCCACACAAGGCCAGACATGGCATATGCCGTGAGCGTGGCTAGCCAGTTTATGCACAACCCGAAAGAGGTTCACCTACAAGCGGTCTATAGGATACTACATTACCTAAAGGCTAATCCTGGCAAAGGAATCTTGTTTAAAAGAAATACTGGATTAACCCTAGAGGCATACACCGATGCAGATTATGCAGGCTCTCCCATGGATAGGCGGTCCACTACAGGTTACTGTACGTTCCTTGGAGGAAATCTTGTGACATGGAGGAGTAAGAAGCAGAATGTGGTAGCTAGATCAAGTGCGGAGGCAGAATTCAGGGCAATGGCTCAGGGAGTATGTGAATTACTATGGCTCAAGATAATTTTGGTAGACCTAAAGATCAGATGGGAAGGTCCAATGAGATTATTCTGTGACAACAAGTCAGCTATTAACATTGCTCACAATCCCGTCCAACATGACAGGACAAAGCACATTGAGATAGATAGGCATTTCATAAAGGAAAAGCTGGATAGCGGATTAATTTGCACTCCATACGTCTCAACGAATGGTCAACTGGTAGATGTGCTGACAAAAGGGCTTTGCAGTGTGGCATTCCAAGGACTTATCTCCAAGTTGGGAATGAAAGATGCATATTCACCAGCTTGAGGGGGAGTGTTGGAAAGTAGAAGATTGACTCTCTGATTGATTCTCCATAATTTTAGGTCCATCAGTTTAGGAAACTTAATTTCCTAGAATCATGGGATATCCTAGAATCATGGGATATTAATTGGAGAATCCCACTGATATAGAAATTAGTTTTTTAGGAAAAGTTAGTTTCCTATTTTAACACCCTGTAAATTAGCTTTGTAATTCTATATAAAGTTGTGTATGTGCTCCTTCCAAGACAATACAATCAATTCATTTTTCTCTCAAATTTTCACACCTTCTTCAAAATCTGCTTCTTGATCCATCTACCTTTGGGCAGCCAACAAAGAGAGGGAAACTAATGTAGAAGTGTATCGAAGCAGCTATTTCGTGGACCATTTGGGAGGAGAAGAATGCCAAAATATTCCAAGAAAAGTAAAGAACCTTGCTGAAGTAAAAGAGTGCATATGGACAAGGACAATTTTTTGGTTGAAAGTTCCAACCTTTTTGTGAATTATTCTTTTGATAATCTTTAGAGAAGTTGGGCAGAAGTGGCATCTACAGCCTTCAAAAAGAATAGATTACAAGTAGAATGGAGACCCCCTCCAGAGAGAGTGGTAAAGCTGAACTTAGACGAGAGCAGTCAAGGTAATCCAAGGCCCTCAGGTATAGGAAGGATTTTGAGAGATAAGGATAGCAACATCCTATCCTTATTTTTGGGTCTAGTGGGAGTTGGTGACTCTACAAGGGCTGAGATACTGGCAACGGTACAAGGAATACAGGTTCCTAACCAACTTGGAGTGATGAACTTAATAGTTGAGGGGGAGTCTAAGGTGGTGATGGGTTGGTTCAGATCCAGAAACAGTCTTTTGGGGCTACAAGGATCTTCTCAAGAAAGTTAATTGGCTTACAAGTAACATGACAGTCAGATTTCAGTGAATTAGCAGATCAGCAAATGCTATGGCTGATTCTTTGACCAAACAAGAGGCAAGAGGTGAATTGTTTTGGGCTACCTTATAATTGTAATTCTGTTTAGAGTGTGATTATATTCTCAATTCTCATTTCTAAGGGGAGGTAACATCTTGTGCCTCCTCTTAGGGTGACTGTACACTTTTTCTCTTCTTAATAAAACTGTCATTCATTTATCAAAAAAAAAAAAATGATGATAATGTTGGTCTCTCTACAAAGAAGCCTCAAGTTTGAATAACCCAAGGGGTGTTAAGAAATATCTATGGGCCCAATGGATATAGAGAGAGGAATGAGAAGTGGGAAGTGTTGGGAGATATTAGGGGACTTGCAGGGTGTTAAGTCCTCAAGTTTGATGGAATGGGAGCAGATTATTAAGATACTCCCAGTCACAGCTTAAAAAATAATAACTAAGAAGAAAAGAGGGCTTTCTTATAAGCCCAATCAGTCCTATGGGTGGGCTGAAACATTTTAATTAAAAAAGGGGGCCTGCAGTCTAACAGGCCCCAAGTTATTTGGGCTTATTTGTAATGCAATAAACATTTAATGGGCCTGCAATAGAGCCCATTTAATGGAACAGCAGGCCCTAAAAGAATAAATCCATTTTGATTAATTAATTGTGAGGTGTCCCACTTATTTATGAGGGGATGCCACTTGTCCTATTCTAACAAGAGGACTATTTTCCCTCCTTTAACCACTTAAAGTGGGGGGACACATGTCACCCTAGGGGAGAGAAAGTTATTTTCCCTCCTCTAACAACTTGAACTGGGGGGACACATGTCACCCTAGGGAGAAGGATTTATTTTCCCTCCTTAACCACTTGAAGTGGGGGGACACATGTCACCCCAAGGGAGAGAGAGTTATTTTCCCTCCTGTTGGGGGGACACTTGTCACCTTAGGAAGGAAGAGTTTTCTTTTCCCTCCTTAACCCATTTTAAGTGGGGTGACACTTGACACTCTAAGAAAAGAGGAGTGGGGAGTTACTTAACCACCTCCCTCCTCTTTATAAACCCCTCTCCTACAAGGAGAAGGGGCTAATGCCTTTTTGTTGGCTATTACTAATTGATTTCCAAGATTTCTAGCATTTAGAAACAAGTGAGAAGAGAAAAGAGAAGAAGATTGGTGTGGAGAGCATAAAAGAAAAAGGAAGAAGAAGGTAGGGAATATGGTTTTCTTCCTACACCTCTTCAATATGATACTCCTTGTGCTTCCCACATGAGATGGAAAACCATATTCTATCTATTCCTCTTACTCCTATCTTTCTTCCTTTTCAATTTCTTTTCTCCCTTGTTTCATATTGAAATACATGTAAGGAGACAACCATCTACAGCTTTGTTCATGAGACTTGGCTGATTATGGTTCCTCACAGCATGATAATGCACACCACAATTTAAAGGCCATTTGAAGCCTTATTGATGAAACATGCTTCTTTATGATACCTATTTACTTGTTATGCATACAATGTTCATTTCTTTATATGCTGGTTTTCTCTCAAACAAAGAGGGAGTATATACCAGAATTTTCAAAGGAAAATTCTGTAGAAAATTCATACTTAGTTTAGTCTTTATTCATTGGTACTTCTGAATCAGAATCAAAAAGGTTTTCTCTGCCCCTAGCAGAGATGTAATTAAGGGAATATCTACATGATTTCCCGAATGGGGTTTACCCAAATAACAAAAAAAACCCAATTATTAGTTTAATTGGGTGAATTATGTTATGTGAGAAATTATACTAAAAAAAAAATTTCCACTAACACAGAGGACCATGATGCATAGGTGGGTGATTCAATGTAATCAAATTACTGAGGAGACAAACAAATCGAGGCAAAGAATCACTAAGTACGAGGAAATTCAATGAATTTATCAATAACTTTGAGCATAAGGAATTTTCTTTATTGCATAACAATTACACTTGGTCTAACCTCCAGGCAATACCTATTTGTTCAAAACATAACAGATTCTTATTCATTGCAAAGTAGGAGGAACATTGAGGAGATCTAGTTTCTAGGGCTCTGCCTAGGGTGACCTCAAATCATTGGCCAATATCCACTGCTCAGGAAGAATTAGGTAGCAAAGGTCCAACACCATTTAGATTTGAGAACATGTGGTTGTGTTACCATGGTTGTGGAAAAGATAAAGTAGTGGTGGAGTGAAAGCAACCCAAGGGAAAAATGAGAGGAAATGAAGTTCCAATGGAAATTAAAGGAAATAAAAACCAAAATTAAAGAGAGGAGCATTCAATAGTTTGGGAGGATTGAGGAAAGGAAACAAGAAGTGATTAGTTAAAGTGAGGAACTAGATACAAAAGAAGGTGAGGGGACCTTTGAGGAAAGGTACAAGGGGTAAAGCACTAAGGAAGCAATTGGAGGATATTCTGTTTAAAGAAGAAATTAGTTGGGAGACAAAAGTCCAGATACAAAAGGGTGAAGGAAAGGAACAAAGTTACAAAGTTTTTTTCATGCTCTAGCAAATGGAAGGAAAAGAAAAAAAAAATATCACTAAGCTTGTGATTGAGGAAGTAATACTTAAATGACAGAATGAGATAGCGGGTGCATTTGTGGATCATTTTAAATCCATCTCTAGAAGACCCCCTAAATGAAAATTTTGGTTGGAAGGGTTGGTCTAAGGATTAGAAAAATTGGTTAGAGTGGAGCTTTGATTTGGAAGAAATAAAGGAAGCAATTTTCTCAATGGATAGATCAGAGGCACCAAATTCAATATTGGTTCACAATAGCTTTTTATCAAGATTGTGGGGACACACTAAAAATGATACACAAAGGATATTTAATGGATTTTTTGGGAAAGGGGTAATAAATCCAAGATTAAAGTTTATCTTCATTATAGTATTCCCAAAAAAGAGTGGTACAAGCCATACAAGAGAATTCAAACCAATTAGCCCGATTAACAGCTTGTATAAAATAATTCCAAAGGTGCTTTGTCAAAGTATCAAATTAGCACCTCCGTCCATAATATCACAAAATCAATGTGCATTTGTGAAGAATAAGCAAATCACTGATTAGATTCTAATTGCTAATAGAAGTGTTGAGGATTTAAGAAGAAATAAACGAAAGGGTTTAGTTGGCAAGCCTGATTTGGAGAAGGCTTATGATTTAGTTGATTGGTCTTTTTTATGAAGGTGATGGAAATTTTTGGGTTTGTAAAATGGATATACGGATGCATAATGACTTGCAAACTACTTTAACTGGGTAAATGGAACTGTGGTGGATCATTTTCTTGCCCTTAGGGGAATTAGACAAGGGGACCCTCTCCCTCCTTTCCTCTTTACCTTAATTGGCGATGTCCTAGTAGGATAATAAATAGGGCAGCCTCTAGGAATTTGGTGAGGGGTGGGTAGTTGGTAAGGATAGGGTGCCAATAACTAATTTAGAGTTTGCGGATGGAGGAAGAATCACTCTAATTAGGTCTACTTTAGCTAACCTACATGTTTATTATTTGTCGGTTTTAAGATCCCTACAAGGGTGACTAGAAAGCTGGAAAAATTAATGAAAGACTTCCTTTGGGAGCTAGGGGAGGAGAAAAAGGACCATAGGGTTGGGTGGGAGGTGGTGTGTAGGAGTAAGAAGGATGGAGGTCTTGGCATTCGGAATTGAAGAAAGAGAAACTTGGCTTTGTTAGGGAAATGGCTGTGGAGATTTTCACTAGAAAAAGAAAATTTGTGTGCTAAGATAGTGGGTAGTATTTATAGGCTTGTAGAGAATGGATGGGACTCTGGGATTCTGGCTAGGACTACAAGGGCATCGCCTTGTAAAGCAATCCAAGCTATTCTGCCTCTATTTTCTCCCTAGATCAGGTACGACTTGCACTCAAGCAATCTCATTAAGTTTTGGGAACATGTTTCAGTTGGGGATTCTTCTTTAAAAACATAATTTCCTGCCCTCTTTGCTATCTCTACCTTCAAGAATGAACCAATATCCACTTTCCTTGTACCCTCTAACTCAACCTCTGGAATTGGTTGGAACTTTTAAGGTTGAGAAGAGATATCAGGGACACAGAATTGAATAGTACTTTAACTATGGTATCCATCCTTGATGGGGTTTTCTTGGAACCAACAAAGAAAGAAACTAGAATTTGGACCCTCTCTCCTTCAGGTTCCTTTACTTGTGTTTCTTTCCTTAAAGCCCTAACACAACTTGTTGTTCCTCTTGGTTTGCCATTCCCTATCCAAGAAGTGTGGTGTCAACCTATTTGTTCAAAAGTAGGGAGTTTTTGTTGGGAAGCCTTCATTTTTTTTATCAATAACAACAGATATCATTAAATAATAATAAGGTTACAAAAAAAGAGGAGCTAAAGTATCTTAACTCCCCAGGGAAAGGATAACTCCCAAGCTAAAAAAGAACAAAACAATTACAACTGAGCCCAAAACCCAAGAATCCTATTAACTCCTTGCCTAGCCAGACCATCAGCAAACGAGTTTGCACTTCTCTTAACCCAATTACACTGAACTTCCATATTCTTGGACAGCCATTTGAATTTTCTCCTCATTACTGTAACTCCAGAGCTTAGAATTGTCTTTTTTCAACCAGTTCAATACTACCACAGAATCTCCCTCTACAATCAACTTCTTGACCTTTAGGTCTTTAGCCCTTTGTACCCCATCCAAGGCTGCTAACACCTCAGCCCTCAACGAATCCCCCACTCCAACTGAGATAGAGAACATAGCTGTTATATTACCATTCTCATCTCATAAAACCCCCCCAATACCCGAGGTCTCTGGATCCCCCATGCTACTACCATCAAAATTGAATTTGATAAATCCAGGAGGTGGAGGATTCCATGTAGTATTCAGGGTCTTCTTAGCCGAGACTGAACTTGCAATTTCTTTCTATTTTCTTAACATATCATCTGTTTAAAAATTTGTGAACTAATCCATTGTCTTCAACCAGTGTATTACCCTTATATGGATCACTTCTAACATATTTTCCAACCCTCTCTCCTTTTTCGAGAAAATCCTTGAATTCCTTTCTTCCCATATTGTCCAGCAAATAGCAGCTCTCACACACCTCCACATGATCCTTGATCTTTTTGTTGGGCAGTTAATATAGAGGAAGAGGTAAACAAGCTTTGCACATTCGTTGGGGGAGTCCACCTGCACCCAAACAAAGAAGCAAACCATTCCCAAATATTGTTTACCAATACACAAGATATTAGTAAGTGGTAACCGGACTCACCAGTAGCTCTACAGAGAATAAACCAGTGTGGAGATAAACAACTATTGGGTCTTTTTCTTTGAAGTAAGTCACCTATGTTAATTCTTTCCAGAAAAGCTTCCCAACAAAAACTCCCAACCCTCGGAGGTATAGGTCGACACCACACATCCTTGACAGGGAATGACAAGCCAATAGGACTT